>NW_017618973.1:17500-140000 GCF_001879475.1 Ipomoea nil | reverse complement strand
GTATATCTCTATCACATAGCCCCCCTGGCTCGTGGGTCGGACGATGCTTTTTGGGAGGAGGAGCCCGAGCCACGCTCGCGGTGGTGTCTCTGGAGATCAAACCCCTGTGGATCGCGGTACACCCTGCGTTCGCAATCGCGGACCGTCCGTAGGTGGTGGGAAGCACGCGTCAACCTGGGGGCCTCTCGAGATACGGGTCCAAAAAACTGCGCGCTGAAGCGTTTTCCCGCCGATTTTCGCACCTATAAATAGCGGCTTGGCTGGGGTCCCACTGTGCTCTCAGATCCTTTTAGTGTCAACCGGACATTCCCCAGCGGCTACTCGTTTCTACAAACGCTATTTAAAAGTCATTCCACTCGGTAAGTGATTCTTCTTTTCCCCCCTTTTCTTTCAGTTTAACATTTTAAGATTGCCTAGGCCCATAGGATCCGGTCGGTCGTGACTCGGGCGCTTAAGTGGGGCACCATCGTCTGAACACTACCTCTCCCCCTTGATCTTTTAGGGGCGGGATTATGTTGAGCTCTAACAGCCAAAACCATTCGGTTAGGGATTACGCGGCCGGCAGCGACGATGAGTCGGAGAGGACCACTTCCAAAGGATCTTCAACCGGGCGCCCGGACACGGCCAGGAGTGACGAGGCTCGCGCTCCCCGGTCTGGTACTGACAACGACCCGGCACCAAGACGGTCTGGTAGCCATGAAGCGCCAAGTGATGTTGTTCGCGTAACCGACTACGAAGATGGGTCGGATAAACGCGACAGCCCCGCGGACGCAGCTGGTACATCCGGTCAAGATCCCCCGACGTACGGTAACCAATGACGAGGTTTGCCACCGGGCGTTATGACCGCAGCCCTCGACCCTTCGCTATCGCCCAGGTCGGCGGCCCGTTTGGCCGACGACTTTCTGAACAAGAAGAGGATTTTCTTGAGCAGCTTGTCCGCCGAGAAACATCAGAGCCTACTGACCAAGAAGGAGGCGGAGAGAACTGCTACCCTCCTGACCGGGCGGGTTTTGTTCAACACCCGTAGGTCCCGGGGGACAATCATAGAGCGTACGCAGGGGCTTTAGCTTGGGATGCACCTCGATTCCCTGAAGACCCCCCTGACCTATCCCTTCAGCCCGTTTCTTCTCGCCTTCTTGAAATACTACGGCGTTCTTCCGGGCCAAATTTGCCCCAATGCGCACCGAATCATAGCGTGCTTTCCGCAAATTTGCGCCCGACACGGTCTTGATTGCTCGATGGACCTGTTCAATTTCGTGTACTCGGTCCACCCGCTTGCGGCCTGGTACGGAGGAGGGTTCCTAGCCGCCCAGACTCGGAGCCATCATTGCAACATCCTGGATTTGCCGGAGAATAACCGGGGTTGGAAGAACCGGATCGTTTCTATCGAGTATCCCAGGGAGCTCCCGGTTAAGAGGGCCTAGTCCCTCCACTTTACCGCGTGTAAACGTCCCGAGCCAACATGGGCCCTGAAAACCGCGGCGGCTAAGATTTCTTCCGAGTTTTATGAATTCCTTATTTTTCGGTCGGCTACCGAGTACGAAGATGCCCATCTCGAGCCGCCCAAGTATGACCTACCGGAGAAGTACATTCCTCAGCGCGCTGAGGTGACTGTGGCCGCGCAACCGGCAGTACCGGCTTCCGAGCAGGAAGGTCTGTTCGCACACTACCCGCACGAACGAGGGGACTTCTTCTCTTTCTCTTATTGTCTAAATCATATATATATTCTTTTCTTGCAGGTATGAAGCCCGGTCGAGGTTTTCAAACGGCGCCTTCCGCGGTCAAAGTTCCCCGGCCCAAGGCCGCCCTCGGCGGGAAGAAGGTGACAACATCTGACGCTCCTCTGGCCGCAGTTCCCGCGACCTCCGTTCCGACCGCAGTCCCGCTCGACATGACCGCCCGGGTCGACGAGGCGTCACCGACCTTAAGCACCGGGTCGGACTTGCAAATTGTCAAGGCCACGAGCAAACGTGGCAAGGAGAAGGTGGGGGAGTCCGACTGTGTCGTCAAGCGGGCGCGTCGTCAAAGTCCTCCTAACCTGACTCCTCTGATGAACTCACTGACGGGTGGTGATTTGCAAGGCAATCCTTTAGCTAAGATGAGTGCCATCTTCCCGGCGGAAAACGACATGGCCGGGTGGACCCCGGAGCAGGTTTCCGAGCGAGGCGCTCAAAACTTGGTGCAGGTAAGCGCTTTTCCACATTCGGTTTTTCCGTTTTACTGACACTCGACTAACTTTCGCTGTTACAGGTCACCCGGGTACTGACCTCACTTTACTACCGGTCGAAAAGCGGGACGGAAACCGACTCCCTCAAGAAAGAGGTGAAGGAGTTGCGGAGGAAGCTCAAGGCGGCCGAGGATGGCAAAGAGATTGCTGAAGCCATTGCCAAAAAGGCTATTGGGGAGACCGCCGAGGTCCGGAAAGAGGTTGAGGGCCTTCGTTCGCAGCTGCAGGATCCCGATGGTCTGGTCGCCTTCCTCTGCCGAGACTCCGCGTCTGCTGAGCCATTCTTCAAGGCGCTCGTGAAGCACACGGTAGCCGAGGATATGATGTGGGTGTTCGGCAACTGGCATATGCTTCCGGTCAGAGGGACACGCACCGGGAAGTGAGGTCCGCGCTGACTGAGGTGTTCGAGGGCGATGACCTCAACACGATCCTGTCTAACCTGCCAGAGAGCGTCACCGATCCCGGGCCAATGCCATACGCGGAGGCAGACACGGACGAGCCATTTACGACTGTCGGGAAGGATCACGCCAGCTAGGTCGCACTAGGTTGGCGTTTTGTAATCTTTGTTTGGAAGGTTTTTTGGGAGCCCAGTCCCAGCTGTACCGGGCATTCAACTACTCAGTTTTTGGTTTCTTTTAAGCGCCAAGTTATAACGCTCGATTTTTATTTTCGTTTATGCTTCAAACTTTCGCGTCGCGTGTTTCGATTTTTGTATCGCTCAATTTTAATTTTTGTCTATTTGGCATCAGCGTTCGGACTAGGTGAACGATAACTCCTTTAGGTATAGCCCCCCGAGTCTGAGCGGCTATGAAGGTCGGTCAATTGCCGGTCGGACTGACGGAAAGGGACGCGAAATAAACGCGCTTATAGCCCCCCGAGTCCAAGCGGCTATAATTTTAAAATTTGTTTGAAAAATAACAATATAAGACGTTCTCTATAATTGAGGTAATCGAGTTTAAATCTTGATATTGCTAATACAGGGTAGTGTATTTATACAGGCGCGGGCAAGGCTCGGATTCCCAGTGACTGGTCGGGAAGCTCTCGTCTTGCCTCGTGCCAAAAGTCCCTTTCACGATGCATTTAATGCGCTATATATAGGGCCCAAAAGCAGATACTTCTGGGCTTCCGGCATGGCGGACACATGGCAAACATGCACCGGGCACCGTTGCGCGCCGTGTGACTACCCGCCACGCGGCGTTTAAGATCTGACTCCCTCTCGACCCAGAGACGCCCATACGACCGGACCCCGACCGATGGGGACCGCTAGGTCTGACCGCCCGGCGCTCGATGTCCAGGGGAGCCAGTCGGTCAGAGCGCGCCTCGGTCGCCCGGTCCCTATCGGTCGGGGCGGGTCACATGGCCCTAGCGGGTCAGCCGGGCAGATATCGATCGCTATCGCCCGGAGCCCGGGCGTATATCCCTTTCACATATCAATATATCATATATGTGGGTGTTAGCTTAGTATTATTTGTAAATTATTATTATATAAAAATATATGATAATTTAAAAGTATCATCACATTAAGAAATTGCGGAACATAATTTTAACTAATTTTTTAAATTTTGTTACTTAACAATATTTTAATATTGGCCATAGGTTTTCGTGCATCGCGTGTACAAAATGCTAGTATTAATAATATATGTTAAACAAACTCGCATGGGCAGCTCAACTGGTCATAGAGGTGAAAGTTTAGAAGAATGACCAAGGATTGAGTCTCATTGGCGGCAATGTGGATGTGCAGTGAGCAAAGGTCTAGCATATATTTAAGAAAAGTAAATGATATGAACAAATTGCACTTTTGGTCCTGGGGTATTGATAATAAAAGTAAGGGGGGGTGGGGGGATTTCCTCCGGTCGCCGCCGCTCTTCTGCAAACTCCAGGGGGAGTAGAAAAGCCGGCGTCGGCAACCACCCTCCTGCTTCAACTGCAACTGTTTCAGCTGCTACATGAGTTACTTGGTGAGGTGAGACTCGTCGCCCAACCGGCAGCTCATCCACGAAATCATCGACGGCAACCACCCTCTTGCTTCAACTGCAACTGTTTCAGCTGCTACATGAGCTACTTGGTGAGGTGAGACTCGTCGCCCAACCGGCAGCTCATCCACGAAATCATCGACGCTTATGAGGACAGCCTGTAATTGTAGAGCAAGAAAAACAAGAGAGAGAATAGAAGAAACAAGGATAACAACAATGGCGTAGAGGAGGAAGAAGACGAAGTCGGAGGTGAGTTTAACCTCCGCCGAGCACCGTCGCGCCAACGACGACGACGACAGTGGCGTAGACGAGGAGGAAGACGGCGGTGAGAAAGGCACAGTCAGAAAGATTGTTAGCTTTCTGGGAGAGAGAATTTGGACCTGAAAAATCTCATCATCATCTTCATCGTTTCCTTTTTTTTTTTCTTTTTTTTTTCTGGGTTGTGTAAAATATGCCTTGTCGGCGGTGAACTGTGCGCAGTGCCTAGCCATTGCCATCGGGAACAACTTCCCTGGGTTCTGCAATGAGAAGAAAGGGTGATGGGTTTTATATAGCAGTTGCAATGTCCGCCATGAGCTTTATCCCTTTTACTTCCCTCCATCGATTCGCCGGAAAAATCCACTGTCGTCACGTGGGAAGCAAGGACCTACCGTGTGAGTCGCCGGAACGAAAATCACAAAGCGTTTGAATAAAAAACATCGTTCGTCGCTGCAACGAAGAAGAAGGGAGGAGAATGGAGAAGAAGGAAGAGTGTGAAAGGACTACTTTGCCCCTCTGATTAATTAATTAAAAATAATTTAAAATTTTTCGGTCAAAATTGGCCAGCAATTTGGCCGGCAGGACTAAATCTGTTAACAATTGCATAGTTAAAGGACTAAATTGAGAGTTTTGAAAGTCGCGTACTCAAATTATCAACACCGTAATAGTCACAGGACTAAAAGTGCAATTTGTTCTAAATGATATTGATAAAAGACCATTTATTTCAACTAATAATTAGACTAACGTTTTTTAATTTCTGATATAAGTCCTAACTTTATTGGTCTTAGACTCTTAGTGGATTAATGGAAGGTACATAATATTTAAATTGCATGTCCATAATCAAATACGGAGTATCATTTTGAACAAGAATTTACCATGTAAGGTGAATTCTAATCCATGGGATAATTTGTGAATTCCATATTAACCGTTTTCTTACAAAAATTACAATATTAACAGCTGTAGAGAATCTATTTGACCTCGATCCTTGTGAGAAATAATTACAGAAATTTCCGTGTAATGTCTAGCGCTACTGGGCAGTGATGCTGAGAGACAAAAGCCCTAATTCTCATCAGAGCCGCCCTTTAGTCTGGCTGCTCCGGTGATTCGTTTCTACTGACTATTCCGCCGGCCGGTATTTTCTCGAAAAGGTTTAATAATTATTACAAATCGCAATTGTTTTGTTTTGTTGTTTCGGGAGCTGTTGTGCTGTGCTTTGATTAATTAGTTGAAATGAAGACTGAGTTGATTGCGCATTTTTCAATTGGTAGATTTCATTTTCTCCGTTGGCGATTCGATTTTGGATTTGGCTTTCGGAGCTATGGGCAACCAATTATGGTACCTTTCTTGCCCTATCAGTTGGTTTTTGGTTTATTTGTGTCGGAGTGAATGCTTGAACTTAGTACTGTTTATGTGTTCATTTTGGTGTTTTGGTATTCATGTTTTACGTTATTCGTAGGTGAGGAAATTATCCTATAATTGGTTGCCCCATAGCTCCTGAAATCAAACCCAAACACAAGTCTATATCTGGATCAATGGTTGATATACTGGAGCTCCCTATTCTTCTCCCTTTGTTTTTTTGTTTTTGTTTTTGTTTTTTTTTTTTTTTGTTTTTTGTTTTTTATTTTTTTGTTTGGTGGCGTTCTTGTGTGAATATGGGGCCTTGCAAGGATCAGGATCCTCCTGTGAAAAGCATTGCCTCGGGTCGTCGGATTACTACCCAGATACCCTTGAGGCCCTTGATCAAAGGAGGGTGGCCGTATTTTGGAGTAAAATGTCCCACTTACTGAGTTACTGATCAAATGAAGGCAGGATCCTCCTACCGAGGCCCCATTTTGATGGACCTTGTGAAATGTTATGCCTATGCTTGGTATACTTTAGCTGCTGCTTATTTGTTGTGCCCTGAATAAGTCATACATATCGAGATCTATCTCTGATTGGCACTTATCTCTAGCTGACCACGAGGTTGAATATCATTTTAGGCTTTAATTGTTGTTAACAATTGTCTGTTAAAGAGTTTCATTGACATTTAGGTTGAACTGCATTTTGCCTGATAACATAAGCGTCCTCAATTCATTTGAACCACTGGTAAGAATTTGCTGTGGCTTACTAGAGCATCTACTTGATTATAAGATGAGTAAAATATGTTTAGTCTGTGCAAAATTGCATTTGTTATGATAGGAATAGAATATGCAATTTCTCATTCAATTACTGTTTAAAGCACCAAATTTATAGAATTTTTGCTAGACCACAAGCACAATAGTCAATAGGGGCTAGTTTGCAACTCATAATTATTAAAGGAAGTTAATTTTTATTTACCTTCAATTTCTTAACTGAAGTGCAACACTTAGTAATTCATGTAATGTTTTTGAATTTGATATGAACTTCAATATCCTTTTTGGACGCTCTGTGTTTTATTTATGAAATGGTTTTTGCCATACTTTCTACTGCTGTATTTTACTGGGTTTATTAAAGACCATCAAACATGATTTTCTTTATGATGTTAATGATGTTGTACTATTATTCATTAGTGGTTGAAATTTTTATTGGGTGTGGCATTAGGAAAATGAAAACACTTCAATATCTAGTTGAGTAAAACTCAATTGAAACCTTGAAAGGTCTATTCTTTTCCTGTTCTGAACCTTTCCCAAGTCCCTGACTATGTTTCAGTAATTAATCAGGGAAAAATCTAATTGAATAGCCACCATTTCTGTTTTTAGAAAAAGTTTAATTATTTGTCATGAATTAGTTTTTGTGGGTGGCCATTTTACTCTTCCCTCTGCATTAACACTTTCAAATCATTTAAGTACAAACAATAATTTGCGGATCCTGTGGTTAGATCTTCTCCATATGGAATGCCTTAAATAGAACTAGTTAACTTTTTCAGTCTTCAGGGCTATTTTAAATGTTGGGCTGTATTGACAAGGGGTTTTAGATTTTTTTTTAATGGCCATTATTATGAAATTGCTTTTCAGAATGCATAACACTATGGAAGGTCAACCTGAATGCGATTTATACTGTAAGGAACTTGTTATTGAAAGAGCTTGGATGAAATTTAATTGTTGTTGTTGTTTTTATTTTTTATTTTTTATTATTTATTGATTGAAAACTCACCTGTTTGTCCTTAAACTGAAAGTATATGTAATAAATGAGACAAATGAAAACCAAACTACCATGTCGGACTAAGCAATGTCCATGATGTGATTGCTTAACATAATTAGCTTCTTGCTGGAATTATATCTATGCTTTAAACATGGTAGTTTGGTTTTCATTTTCTCTGTTACTTCTAGTTCCAAGATGAGACTTTTATTTGAGGGCTTGTTATCTCTATCCTTGGGAAATACTTCACCTTCTATTAACTAACTTTCAAGCTATGTTTCTCTAGAATGATTATTTGTTTTGCTTTTACTGATTCACTTTTTACAGTGTTATGATTATCCCTTCTTTTATGCAGGTAATTCTTTTTCCAGTTGAGAATTGGCAAATAATCTCTCTGTTGGAAAGAAAATTCAGTGCTCAGAATGAATGGCTATAGCCCATTAGAGCATACACTCCGCTACATTATTTGCGCAATCAGTCCCTCAAAAGATGACTGGTCTATAAGATTTCAATTAATTGAAGAACTACGAGCCGTTGTGGAACCCATAGAAAGTTTGAGAGGTAGGTAAATCATGTTTGATTTCTATCCATTTTATGTGGCATATGTATTTATATGGGATGCCCTGATTCACTGACATGTTTCTTTTAAATAACAATTAATATTTTGATCAATATTAAAATGTTTGAAATATTCTTTGAAAATTCAATTTCATACAAAATGTGATGTTTATATAGTTGGTTTTGAGATTAAAAAAAGTTTGCCTAGTTCCGTTGTAAATTTGAACTAACATACTATATTGTAATATTCTCTTTTTGCTTGGTCCATAAAGTGAAGATTTTGTTAATTCTAATGTATTTGGAATGTTTATTATCTAAACTGCCATGACGAGTTGACGACCTAAGCTGCTGTTTTTGTACTTTGACTTTATCACAAAAAGCCTATTAGAAAGGGAATGCAGCCTATGAGAAGTCAGTGTTATTTATTATCCTGATTCCTCTCTCCGTATATTTTTCTGTTAGAAGCCATTGTGATGCAAATCATACAATATTTATTTGGTTTTGCTGGCAGCATAGTGTCTGAGAATAAACACTGATTGTTAATAAATAAAAGAAATTAACTTGCCTCATAAGTCACGTTCAATTGTCTATTTGATACTAATATGGCAGCAAGATAACTTTTTTGGTTATGGCATTTTTGTGGTTCTTGATTTCTTTTTGTTTCTAAGCAGTTGCCTGCTGGGGTTAATTTTTCTGATTACAAAAATTGATCATAGTAATATGGGTTTACATTTTATAAGCAGGTGCAACGGTTGAGCCATTTGGATCTTTTGTATCTGATCTCTTCACAAGGTGTGGAGATCTTGATATATCAATAGAGTTGGCCAATGGTTCCTATATCGCAAGTGCTGGGAAGAAGCACAAACAAAATTTACTTGAAGATGTACTAAAAGCATTGGAAATGAAAGGTATAATCCTGCTTAGTATGTGTTGCTTGCTTATTTCCTCAAGTTGATTATTTCCTTTTTGGTGTTATCAATTAATATTATTAAGAGGGATAGAAAGTTTAATTTATCTATTTAGGCTTTTACAGCTGAATTAAGTTAGCGTTAAGCACATACTCAAATAGCCCTTCAGCTAAATTGTTTTGCATCCTGATGAAGAAGGGTGAATAATTGCCACAATTGTTAATTCTTGAATGGACATGTTACTTATAAATGTATAATTACTGTTAGTTAGTTGAGATCTGATCATTTGCAAGTGAATATGTACCTATTGGTAGTGTTTACTCTTGTAAACAAGATAAAGATCTATGTTCTTGCACCTATATAGAGTCTTCACACTTAAAAAAAAAAAAAAACAATTCTATGTCCCTGCAGCTTTATGGGGGATATTTAACATCAACTCTCAAGAATGTGCTGTTTGATTCATTGTATGACATTGCTTTACAGGTGGCTATCGGAAATTGAGATTTATTACCAATGCAAGAGTCCCTATATTGAAGTTTCAGGGCAAGTATAACATCTCCTGTGACATATCAATAAATAATTTGAGCGGACAAATGAAGTCCAAATTGCTATACTGGATCAGTACAATTGATGGGCGTTTTCGTCACATGGTTTTACTGGTAAGTGCTTGTGAAACTGCAAGATGCATTTTTGGTTAAATGTAACATAATTCTGACAATTTGTTCCCATTTCTGCAGGTCAAGGAATGGGCAAAGGCACAGAGTAATGATTCAAAATCTGGAACTCTAAATTCCTATTCTCTTAGCTTGCTTGTTATATTTCACTTTCAGGTCTGTTGTTCATGGCATTAGCTCCATTCCAACAGTTTCACTTCCCATCCAATCCAAAAAAAGCCTCACCCACATGCACAGCATCTCCATTCCTGGGAATAGAACATATTAGAAAAGGAAAGCAAATGTGAAATCCTTTAATGCAATAGAAAATATGCAAATTCTTAACTTCTGAAGTAGAGTAAAAATAGAATAGAGAAAAGGAGATAGAATTGGAAGCTAAGCTAATAGTCTAAGTGTCTAACACTCTAACCAAATGATAGTTTCATCACGTGAGAACAGAAACTTTTTGAGAAGTAATCCTCACCATTTTGATTATATTAAGTGGTTGTAGAGGGTAGACCATAAGTGGTACAACCCAAATAATAAAGATGATGTAAATAGCAAGTTTACTTAGCATTATGTTTTATTGCAATGTCCTTTGTGATGTTTTGTATTTGTCTCTCTTTGTATTGTGCTGGGTTGTTTTTTTACCTTCACATGCCTTGTTTATCTATCATTTGACATTTGCTTGGCAAGTAATTACCTGACTTTTCTCTAGAGAAAGTGATACACCTACTCCTTTTCTGTCTAAATTGACATGTTTTCTGTAGACAAGTGAACCTGCTATTTTACCTCCACTGAAAGAAATATATCCGAGAAATATGGTGGATGATCTTACAGGTACTCATCAAATTCTTGTATATTTGGTCACACTAATGATTTAATGTTCTGCTGCATCTTCTTATAAGTAATAAAAGTTGATTTTGGTTCTTGTGGTATAGTTATGCAATTTGCTCATGGATAGTTTTATTAACCTATGCTTTAGCATTTAGGCTAGCACAACAACTTCAAACAGTTTGAGAGACAAATAAAGCTGGTAGTATTGTTGTTGGGTCCTGTTTGTGATGGATAAAAGTTTCTGTTTCCACTGTTGATATATTGATAACATTTATGGGTGGCATCCCCTTTGTGTATCATAATATTAATTTTTTCTTACATTCATGTCTATATTGCAGTTTTAATGGACTGCAAATCGCAATTTATCTAGTTCCTTTGGTTATCCTTGTGGCTTGTGCAATTGATAGCTTTTCACAATTGTAAATAGTGGATCTTTCAAAGTCAAATTACCTTATGAATAGATGTTAGAGATTACCTTTGTATGGTGTAGAAATCAAGATACACTGCATACTCCTTTTAGTTGTGACTATATTTCCCACCTCTAGCGTGTAAATGGTAATTGCTAATGCCTCTCTGCTTTGGACATTGTTTGCATTCTAATGTCCTATGATACCTTACCCTTCCATTCTCACCTTACCTGCCAATTTGAGCTAATGTTTAACGGTTAGTGTGGCATATCATCTGATCCGTCCTTCATATAATCAAGCAAATAACTAAATCCAATACTATAGTGATAATGACACAGAATGAAATTCAGAGATCACTTAATTTTGCATTTCTACTGATATATGTGGCCTCATTGAATATATGTTCTGATCCTTTTGCTTGGTGTATACTTTGCAGGTGTGAGGGTTACTGCAGAGAATCTTATTGAAGAAACATGTGCTGTCAACATAAACCGATTTAAATCTAATAGATCCAGAGCTCAAAACAACAGTTCTCTGGCTGACCTCTTCATCTCATTCATTGGGAAGGTTAGAAATTCCTCCAACTTGTAGCTTTCCACGCATAAGTTTCTTCCGTTATATGTCTTGTAAAATATTACCGCGACTAGCTAATAACCAAACCATCCTGGAAATATCTGTCTCCTGTCTATATAGTTCTGTGACATTAGTTCCAAGGCTTCAGATCAAGGCATAAGCACCTACACTGGACAGTGGGAAGACATTGAAGGCAACATGAGATGGTTACCAAAAACATATTCACTATTTGTAATCTCTCTCTCTCTCTCTCTCTCTCTCTCTTGCAAACTCAGACACACACACAGGGACACGAGGACAGTCTAACATGGGAAACCCCTTAGAAAGTAAAAAAGTTAACGCTAATAGTTCTCTTCTTTAACATAATCATTGCTACTTTGTTCAGATTGAAGATCCGTTTGAACAACCTGCTAATACAGCAAGGAGTGTTAGCAGTACACAACTTGCAAACATATCTGAAGCTTTTCAGTCAACCTACAATATGCTTACATCTCCCTATCAAGATCCAAAATTGCTTTTGTCTACTCTCATGAAGCCACCCACTTCGAAATTTGCGGGTGGAAAACCTACTAGAAACTATGGCAACTATAGTAGATATGGCGTCAGGATTCAACAAGCTCAAAGAACCACGCAACCATCATTACAACATCAGTTTCAAGACATGAGGATCAACAGGCAGCAGCCGAACAGCAGGGCAATTCATAGACCTTCCCAGGATTCTCCTGCTCAATTACAGCCAGTATGGAGGCCTAAATATGACAAAAAGGTTGCAGAATAATTTGCCTGGCTTAGAGTTTGCATCCTTGAAGAAGCTGATGTTCCATTACGTTTCGTCATCTTCTTTTTCATCAGAGAGGTGCCTCTACCCGGAGTTGGAAGGGAAGACCTTATGATGAATCTGTTGTTTGTGCTCATTTCCAATTCAATACACAACTGTGCATTGTTGTGAATCCAGTGTTTTGGACCTTTTAAATTTGATAATAGGATTTTAAAAAATGTAATGAGAGGGATGAACATTAAACTCTAAGAACGGGGATAACATTTGTGTTTGATACTTTTGTGGAATTGTGCTTGTGCTTTGCTCCGTAGAGTTTCTGTATTACTGGTTAACTCTGACCAGTTCGACTAGTGCTACGCTAATTGTCAATTTTATTATCTGTGGTCCGTGGATGTGGCATATTTTGATTGATTCAGAAAAAAAATAAATTACAGCTATAATAATAATAATGATTGTTTTCAAAAAATAATAATAATAATTCAAAATGTTTGTGGACCAGGGTTCACAGTGTACTGTCGATCTCGGTCCCATACACATAATTTAATTTTATAATATACAGAATTTAAGTTCATAATACACATAATTTATGTTACACATAAACATTATATAATGAAATATGAATTATGTGCATTGTAAACATGAATTCTGTACATTATCAATATGAATTATGTGTATTATGTTAAGTGTTTATGTATTCATTATATCATGTTTATGTGTATGTGTATTATGAACATAAATTTTGTACATTATGAAGTCAAATTATGTGTATCGGATCACTGTGGACCTAATCCACAATATAAATTGCCCTCTTCCGTACTTCTATGTTGTACTTATACAATTATCCACTTTCCTTTCCCCTTTTGTATTATCCACTTTCCTTTCCCCTTTTGTTTCCCCTTTTGTATTATCCACTTTCCTTTCCCCTTTTGTATGATTCTGAATGTAAGACTGATACAAGTAGATCTATTGACTCTTTATGTTTGAATCAAATTGAAAAAGTATGGCTGAAAATAGGCAGAGCGAAGTTCAACTTTAGAAAATTAGGTATGGGCCTGTTACTAAAATTTAAAGTCTGGGCCTGAACCTGTATGTAAGCTTTTTGTTAGAGTATCTTTATCCTAAAAATTTCTCTCACTTTTTAAAATGTGTCCCACTTTCACATTATCAAATTTACAAATTATCCAATATTTATTCTACATCCCTGCAATATTCTCTCACTTTTTAAAATGGTCACACTTTCATATTATATTATAAATATAATAATAAAATAATATAACAAATAACTAAAGTACACAAATAAAAAAAATTAAGAAAAAAAGTACACAAAGGCTGCCATGCGGCAACCTTTGTAAGTGTTAGCAAGGCAGGGATTATCCCAGCAAATCTCCCATTTGCAATCTTATGTGGCAAAGCCACATCACCATTTTTCTTTTTTCTTTTTTTAAATTCAAAGGGATTTGCAAATTTGCAGTTTGCAAATCCTATATATAATAAAGCCATATGGTCTTGTGAAAATTAAATGGTGATAATCAACATTTAATTTTCACAAGACCATAATAATATTGTTAATTATAATAACAATAACAATAACAATAATAATTGCAATAATAATAATAATAATTTCCACTGACAGTTTCTTTTATATATATATATATATATATATATATATATATATATATATATATATAAAATTTATATTTTAATTTCTACTGGCAAATTATTGTGTGAACGATGGTCCACATAATTGTATGGATCATGAATATCAAATACATTTTTAATATATTAAAAATACATTATTTTTATATTGAAAGTACCTTACATAGATATATAATGTACCCTTAGTATATTTAAAATATACTTTTTATTGCATGCAACCCCAAAGTTCATAAGTTTGAAATTAATATATGGCATAGCTAGGCGGCCTAATATTTAAGATTGTTGATGTGCATATTGAGGACTACGGAGACAAAGATGCGTTATTCGTGGATTCATCGGATACTATCCAACAACACTCTCCAACTTAATTGACGTGAAGTAGGCTTAGTAACATTAAGATTATATTCTCGAATTATTAGTTTTCATCTTTTATTGATTACACACTTAATTCGATAGTATTTGGGAGAAAAAATCAATGTTCGAACTAAGATTGTGATTTTGGTCTTTAAAGGTCAATTGTATGTTGCTACATCTAGAGTTAGAAATCTCAAAGGTCTAAAAATTTTGATCCGTGGTGACTCTAAATTGTAATTCAATTACTATTGTAGTTTACTAAGTTCTTAAAAATTTGTAATATTGAATACTATGTACTAAATTTTTAATATAGTTTAAGATTTGTAATAATCACCCACCTTAAATATTATTTTAATTGTAAATATATTTAGGTTCATAATTTTATCATAGGAATTCACACATAATAATTATTAAATAATAAAAATTTTATATATGAATAAACCTCATATAGGGTATATTTTTATAACATAGTGTCCGTGCATCGCACGGGACAAATACTAGTTCTTGAAAAAGCGACAGCTTTTGTAATTTTTTTTATTTTTTATTTATTTTGTTTTTTAATATTTTAATATTATTAATAATGTTATCTTAATATGTTGGGCCCATTTTAAAAGTTGATTAGATTTGTAGGGATATAGTATGAATAGTAGATGATTTGCAAATAGGGTGATGTGAAAGTGGGACCTATTTTTTAGGGTGGGGGAGATTTGCAGGGATAATGTTAGCCTAAATAAGAAAGCTTGCTAGACACATGGCATGAGTTGCTAATAAAAAATAATAATTTTTTTTGCCACCTCATCTTGCAAGTGGAATCATTTCTGGGATGGGGTTAGCCTTAGGCTCAAGCCTGAACCTACAATTAGCTTGGCCTGAAGCCTTTTACCCAAAATGTTAAGGGTTTGCATTTTAATAGTCCAATCAAGTCTTAGAAAAAATCTTATATTACCTTCATTGATAATAGGTAAAAGTCTTGGGCGTATGCTATTATTGCAAATTCCTGAATGGTCTGAAGATTTCGAAAGCATATTAACTGCACTTATACTAGTAATCCGTTATCCGAAACAGAATTTCTGGAAAATTGGTTGGCACAAGGTATTCAAATCAAGATTGTATATCCTTTCCATCTGAAACCTTGGCACACATCTAAACCGCTAACTTCTCGTGATAACGTTTATTGTGAGGGTCGCCTAACGACCCACGGGTGTTCCCCCTCTTTCCCCCCCCCCCCCCCCCCCCAAAAAAAAAAAAAGGCTTCAAAGTAAGTTCTGCTTGAGCCTATTTAAAACCTATATATTAAGTCTTTTTAAAAATTTTAATAAGTATTTCTAAATAATTTAAGAAATATACCTAGCTAATACAAAATTAATATATAACTACATAAGTATATCGCCACAATGCAAACATAATAGTATTAAAACATATATAAAATAAAATAAAACAAGACACAACTTCAAAATGCTTGTTAACGTGTTTAAGAATGAATTCAATTGTATTATTGATTGTCCTCCTATATAATCTCATAAATAGTTAACAATCAACTCACATAATTAAGTCGTGACACTTCATTAAATATTTAACAGTAAGAACAATTAAACAATGAGAACACTTATAATAGGATTAACAACAATGTTTATAGTTGAATCAAAATTTAGAATGCGATTTTGGAGGTGGAGGATTAGGGTTTGATAATTATATATACTTGGAATTATATTGTAAATATAAAAATATATTAGGTATAAAATAGAATATATACTAACTTATTAGAGTTAATTACCGAAATGGTCCCTTGACTATAGCGAAATTACCAATTTGGTCATTGACTATTTTTTTTAACCAATTAAGTCTCTCAACTTTAAAAATCTTAACCAATTTGGTCCTCCGTTTGTTTGACTGTTAGTCAACTGTTAACTTGGGACCAAATTGGTAATTTCGCTATAGTCAAGGGACCATTTTGGTGATTAACTTTAGGGGTGAGCAATTCGATTTAGTTTTCTCAAACTGAACCATACCAAATCGAACCGAACTAATTTGGTTCGGTAATATACCGAACAACCGAACGGTATTGGATTCTTGTATACTGAACGGTTCGATAAAAAAGCGATCCGAGTTGTTCGGTAAAAAATTAAACTGAACCGAATACCGTTTGATTTTTTTAAAAAAAATATAATAATAATAATAATAATAATAATAATAATAATAATAATAATAATAATAATAATAATAATAATAATAAACAAACAAACAAACAAATAAATAAATAAAAAGTAAATCCAAGTCGCTTACTGCTTGCTCTGCCGTTCAGCTCATATTCTCACGGGTATCTCTCGTAAATGTTTTATTTGATTTCTTTATGGTTTGTTATCAAAAGTTCTATATTATGTGTTATGGTGTTTACATAGTCCATATGTGACACCCTGTAATCCAAATTCAGTTAAGGGATTAATTAAGTAATTAATCCTAAACCAATTGGTAATTCAATTCCTTAAATTCCTAGAAATTCAATAGTCGGTGACTAGTAATTGACTAGTCAACCCCAAAGTCAAAGCTGTACCTTAAGCTTTGTAAGGAGTTCCCTTGTCCTCTTACACCTCTTCATGTTAATAAGGGTATTCTTGACTTTTCACCTTGTGTTAGTATTGTAAGCTAACCTAGTAGAACACCCTCATTTCTCTCCTTACACTTTCCAAATGCTAGTTCCACCTTCTCTCTAAAAAGGTAGATAGCTTTTCTTCCAAGCCAAGTTGAAGCTTTGCCAAAACTTCAAGAGTTGTCTCCAAGATTCTACCTTTCATACATTTGGGCATCTAGGAGGGTAAGATCCATGTTCATCTTGTGTTTTTAGTGTTTCCTTAGGTGTCTTTTCTTAAAGATAGAATCTTTATGATCTTTTGGTGTGTTCTTGAAGTGAGTTTGGAAGGTGAGCTTTGTTAGGAGCTTGGTGAAGTGTTACGTGAAGGTTTTTGTCTACAAGAGGTAACACATGCTCTACAAAATCTACTTTGCTTACCTATATGATGATTTCTTGGATTCTACATGTGATTTTGCTATGAAATGTGAGTGCTTATGCATTGTCTTGTGAAAATGCATATCTAGCGCTTGTGTTTAGGGTTCTTGTATGCCATTGCTTGGCTATTCCTTTGATTCAAGTCATTTTGTTGTATTTGGTGAGATTTGACATGTTTTGGACTTGAATTTGAGCTTGGTGTTGAAAATTCCCGAAGGGATTATTTTGGTACAGGTTGGTGTACCCGCGGGCGGAACGGCGGGTAGGCGTCCACCAGCCGCCCCACCCGCGGGGAACGTGGCTTGTGGGTATTGTACCCGCGAGCGGAACCGCGGGTAGGGGTCTACCCGTGGGTCCACCCGCGGGGAACGTTATGTGATCTGGCGGGGATTTGTTCCCCGTGATTCTTTTGACTTGGTATTTGGTCTTTTGACTTCCCGATGTTCTTTTGTGGAACTATTTGAGTGTCTTATTGATGTTTCGTATGTCTAGAACTATATGGTAGGAATCCATGTAGGTTTTGGTGTCTTGAATCGTGCTAGGTGTTCAACATTGTGTTTCATTGAACTGTGATGAGTCTTGTGTGTTCTTCGGAACTACGTTTGGTTTACCCGTTTGATAAGCATGCTAGTTCAGTGTTTAAATGCTAGCGTGTGTGTTGTTTGTACCTTCTTATTGGTTGATGATAACTTGTGTTATTCATCGTTGTTGTTGTTGGGCTGTGACCCATTCTTTGATTGAGTATGATTTCATATCTTCGTTGTAATCCGTTGATTGATTCCTGTTGAGGTGTGATGTGTGTGTGGCTTTACCTGGATTGCACGATTAGTGATATGGGACACTAGTCACCAAGGTATTGCAGTGGTCCTCGTGGTGGCCATGACGTGATTATGGAGTTGTGACCTTTGTGTAAGGTTCACGTATTTCTTGGGAGGCATGTGTTGCCGTGTGTGTGATCGGTACCCTCGTGTACTATGAAATCGGTGGTTCTGTTGGAGGGGGAACGACGGTTCCCGGAGGAATAAGGTTGGACTTGGTGTACAGGGGTCCTGGAGGTAAAGGTTGGAACTAGATATAAGGTTGGGGGTAGCCATAAGGTTGGAACCGGGCATAAGGAAGGCATATCAACTCGTGATGGGTGATGTCGCGAGGGCTTGTGTAGCCGTTGTTGTGAGTTCTCTTCTTGTGACGTGTGTAGTCACAAAGGCATGTGTTGCCATGGCATGTGTTGCCATTGGGTGTGTCCTTATTCCTTTGAGTTTTGCATGTCGGGTATTAATCTATTGTGGGATGATAGATTATACCTTGAGACTTCTTGTGAGTCGTTGTTGTTCTTTGTAGTCTTGGGATGTGTTCCCGTGTTCTTGTTGAGAGTGTTTGAGTCTTGTGTTTACTATTACTCTCGGTTTTTAACTTATATATATGTATTCCGGGCGTCGTCCCATGTTTTATATGTTTCTTTCAGGTGATGCTTAGACGAGTGCGCGGTTTAGTGTCGACTAGTGTAGCTCCTCCCTTATGTTTTGTGGCCTGTGAGCCAATTTAGACTTAGTACTTTGTTTTGTTGGTTTTTAGATGTTGAACAATGCAGATGTTAGCCTGTGCGTTCACCTCTGGGTGAGCGTGGCATAGTACCCCGTTTCTTCCAGTTTATATATTTCCTCTTTCAGTCTTCCGCTGTGTTTGATGTTTTGGTTTAGATATCTGCATGTTTAAGGCTTTAAATAGCATGGAATTTAGGGGGTGTTACACCATATCCAAAGTCTAATATATAACAAAATAGCAATCCAAAGTTCAACCGGTATTCGGTTCGGTTCGATTTTACCGAACAAATTCAGTTCAGTTCGAGTTTTAACCGAACCGTTCGGTATACAAGAATCTATTACCGTTCGGTTGTTCGGTATATTACCGAATCTAACTAGTTTGGTATGGTTCAGTTCGAGAAAACTGAACCGAATTGCCCACCCTTAAAGTTAATTACCAAAATGGTCCCTTGACTATAGTAAATTACCAATTTTGTCCCAAGTTAACGGTTGACTAATGGTCAAACAAATGGAGGACCAAATTGGTTAAGATTATTAAAGTTGAGGGACTTTTTTTTTTAATGCTACTGGCTCTATTTCAATGTAGTATCTGTTCATATACTTTCTCAACCTACTGAAACACAAAGAACCAATAACGCCTCCACTGAGGCTCGAATTCACAACCTTCCAAATGGAAGTCCAACCCGAGTACCATTAGACCACATAGTCTTGGTAAAGTTGAAGGACTTAATTGGTCAAAAAAATAGTCAAGGACCAAATTGGTAATTTCGATATAGTCAAGGGACCATTTTGATAATTAACTCAACTTATTATTACAAATAAAGTATATATATGTGTGTAAATAGGCTAGGCCTATAAGGGCAAATTATTGTGATTATTCTATGTTGTGCCTTTCTTTTGGGATCCGATCAACAGTTTTGTTTCACGAGACTTTGTTGAATCTGGGAAAATCTTGACTTTGATAAGCAGGACTTGGGTTGTAACCAATAGTTCTCTCGAGTTTCAAATTTAGAAATCTCTTACTTTCCTCTTTTGTGAAGTCGAAATTCCTTCAAATCAAGTGTGCACCTAATTGGTGAATCCAAGTTTGTCGGTTATGTGGTTGCTTGTTTAGTCTTGTTAATACCCTTGTGAAGTTAAAAAGTTTAAAGTTGAAAGTTATGTGAAAGTTGTTAATGTGATAAGTATAAGAGTTATGCTTACATCCTGTATGTGTGTTTTACCTGTGTGATCATTGCTTTTGAGAAAAGAAGTTAGAAGTAGTGAGATATTTTGTTGCGAAGAAGCAAAGTAATAGCGTGCATATCCAGACAATCGAAGAACGTGATGAAGGATTTACTCCACGTGCAGTTTGGAATCAGTTGCAGCTGTCCTTGCTCGAAAAGAGAGGCATCCTCGCACGTGCAGCATCGTCTGCAAGACCTAAGCAAACCCCAAAAGTTGAAGAGAATCTTCGTGCAACTGGAGAAAAATATGAAGAAAAAGAAGCAACGGGAGCTTAAAGACGAAGGTTTAAAGGTTCTCAATCGTGAAGAAAAGACAAGTGTGAATGCTGATGCAACCAGAAGGAAACAAATTACGCCAAGTGGATGCTTTCTAGATCAATGGTGAAGGAACCTTCAAAGATCAAACTTGAAGACTAAAGGTTAAACCAAAGAGTAAGAGTTAAACTCGGGAAATAGAAGACTTGGAACTTAGGATTGGGTTACACAAACAGAAGGCAGTACCATCTACCTTTAAGAAGATAAGAAGGAGATGAGCTAGGAGTTGTGAACTCCAATGGTGTGAAAGTCTAAGACGATGGATGGTAACTTTGGGCTATGAAAGATATAAAGATAGTAAGAAGCGTTGTCAGTAAGTTGTGGGTCCCCATAAAGTGTGAAGAAGTTAAGGGAAAGAACTAAGCAAAAAGGGACAAGTGAAAGAATGTAAATTTAAAGGAGGATAAGTTATGTGAGAACTTAGAGAAGAATGTTGGTAATGAGAATGAAACAAGAAGCAGTTGAACTTATGATAGAATGATTGGGTAATTGAAGGAATGAGATTGGCAGAAGTAAATCTAAACGATTAGCACAATCGTTTAACTTTCTTGAAGAAGAATGAGACTTTGCATCGAAGGACTTCTAAAAGGATGAACCTGGCTAAGGCAAGGAAGAAGTAACGTTAAGAGTTTCGTATAAAAGCGATGGTAAATATTAGTAAGAAGGGGAATAATCAAGTCGGAGTTTATCGAACTATAATAAGGTTTGGAAAAGACTTAGTAAAAGAGACTTATAAGTTGGCACTGATGACTAACGTAGACACAGATTTAAAGTGTAGAGGGGTGTATGATTGTATTTCTCGTGTGGGGAAATCCCTTGAGGTAGAGAAGGTGAACAAGGCTAGCAAGAGATAAGTAACAAGTTGATAAAAGTAACAAGGATAGTTAAAGTAGTATCAAGAAGTTTTATAACGAAGTGCTTGGTAAAGGGATAAGTTATACCATGGAATTAGTAAAGAAGCCGTAAAGGAATACACCGGACCAGATTGAAAGAGAGTTGCTACTTTTGGTCTACAATAAAGAGAACTAAGAGTGAGTTGGATCACATTACGTGGTCAGGAGGGTTGATATATCCCTAAGATGAGTATCCATGTATGGTATGAAAGAAGGGCTACGACATTATGTCTAGTATAATAATAGAAATATCGAATGATGAACTTGAGAAGTGAAAGCGGTAATGAAGGTTGATTTTGTTTGCTATCAATAGTTAAAGGATTAAGTAAACGATGAGGAAGTGATGACGTCAAATTTAAAGATCGAGGTAGTTGAAGTTTATCAACTACGATCAGAGTGAACATAGTAGTGTTATGAGAATTAGATCTCATTACGTGTATCCTATCCTTGAGGGGTGAGAACGGTAAACAGTATGTAAGGAAGTATATAGTAGTTCAAGCAAGAGAGGTTGAGATGGTTTTAGTTTGAACTTTGTGGGTATCTGACCCTAGTAAAGACGAGCAAGATGCTACTGAATAAGAAAGAAAAGTGTTTGTGAAACACTCTCAGTTATCATGAGAGAAAACGTAGAAGTTCAAGTGTGGAGACCAAATACGTGGTAAGAACGATAGGAATAAGAGAAGTAACAAGGAAACTTTGAGTTAGTGAATTATAGCAGTTAGATTAAGTTTAGCGCCTTAGTTGCTTCGGTGCTTGTTTAGAACTCAGAGATTCCATTTCTTCTTAGTATTCCAAGAGAAACTTCTAAGCCAATTCTTGAGATTCTTACCATCTTTTCGAAACCTTCCGTTTTGAGGAAATCGATCCGTTCCTTCTAAGTTTCGGGACGAAACTTCTTTTAAGGGGGATAGAGTGTAACAACCCAAAATTTCATTTTATAAATCCGGTATTAAAAAATTTTAAAATAGTCATTTTCACTCCATTAAAAATTTTTGCGATCAATTGGTGTTTGAATAAATTATTTTCGTCACATTTTAAATTAATTCGACACCAAAAAATTGATTTTATTCGAAATTCCTAAGTTTTTGGGTACTTCGCGTACCAAGATTTAAATCGAGAAATTTATCTAAGTGAGATCGGGAGAATTCAAAAAGATTTTAAACAAGTGTTCACCTAAATAGCTTTTTGAGAAAATTCATTTTCAACCCCAAAGTATTTAAAGCTAGCATTTCTAGCCTTGGTCCATGATACAAAGTGAACCACTTCATCCCAAGAAAACTTTGCTGAGAACACTTTCTATCTAAGCTTTTACCATTTTGCCCTCATCCAATCATTTGTCTTCTACCTAGGGTTTTGGACCCTATATAAACATCACTATTCCACTTTGGTTTCCTGATCTCTTTCTTTGCCTCTCCAAACATTTTGTCTGCCAAAAGTAGAAGAGAGGAAAACATCACAGTAAGCTCATCATCTTCTTCTTCAATCCTAGCCTTCATTTCTCTTCTAGTTTCATCTAACCTCTAAGGTTCTAGGCTAAGATTGTATGGTTTGTTTGGGAAGTATAGGTGGTGAAGGAGGCACTAGCTAGATTGAGAGGAAGAAGAGATCTAAGCTAGAAGAATAGACTACAAGAGGTATAACCCCATGGATTCCTTCTTGAAATTTGGCTCTGTGAAGCCTTGTTATTGAGTATAAATGAGTAGAAACTATGAGATTTTGTTGTGTTTATGCTTAGAAGTGATCTAGTATTTGTTTGTGAGTTGTTGAGAATGTTTTGGACTTGTTTGGATTGAGATTGCAGGTGAAAATTCCATTTGGTGCACACATAGGGTGCACCAGATCAGACCAGCGGCCCTAGCCGCGGCCCATCAGGAGGGCCGCCGGCTAGATCCGTGGTTACACGGGACTAGGACACGGCCCTAGAGGAGGGCTGCCGCCTAGTCCCGATGGAATAACGGGGCTCATGGGTCGGACCATGAGGAGTCCCGCCCCAGGTCCCTGAGTTTGTTCTGAGAAGGTTTTCGTGCAGTGGCCGGGCCCTTGTGGCTCAGCTACGTGTCATTTCGGGCCGAGTGTTACGGGCCCTTGTGGCTCAGCTCTTCGAGATCGTCTCGACACACGTTTTGGCTTTGATTTCGTTGAATTTGGATAAAAAAAATGAGTATGTTATGAAGGAATTATTGAAGAATTGCTACACAGAGTATATATTTGCTAGTTTACTGTGTATGAAGGATTATTTAACTATGTGATCTGATAATGTTTTTATTGAGTATAGAAGCATGATCATTTGAGAATATGATTTATTATGAAAGCATGATATAATTGTGTTATTTGATCAATGAGAATAGAAGCATATTTGTTGAGTGAAATGTATAGAATTTGCTATGTTGCAAACCGAGCATGATACTATATTCTTGAGTACTTCATGTTATTTTGTACATGGTTTAGAAGCATGTTATAGAGTATTTTGGCATTCCACATGTCATATTTCAAAAATGCATAAACGTGAGCCCAAGTAATACTTTCAAAAACTATAAGCATGTGGTATATCATTCTTTGATGCATTGAGAAGTAGTGGAGTTGTTGCATGCATGAGATTGATGCATGAGATATATATATATATATATATATATATATATATATATATATATATATATATATATATATCTATGTATTATCTATATCGGTGAGGTTTTGGAGGATCCCGTTTGGACTATGTCCTCTCGGATAATTTTATGGACATTGCGGTCCCAGTATATGTAACGCGGCGTATTCCCACGTTACGAGGTTGGAAACTGCCGCCAGGCTTGGAATCCTGGTAGGGGGTGTGCACACTTAAAGTTCGATACCTGATTCCACAGCGCGAGAACCACAAGATTGGTTCCATAGGCGGTAGGAGATATTTGGTTGGACTTACGTCGTTCCCGATGGGGCAATTCACGCTACGGTGAAACCCTGAGCCATCTACGAGCGAAAAGAAAATAAAGCGAGTCAATAGAGACTCAAGAGAAAGAAAGCGAGTCAAGAGAGACTCAAAAGTAAAAGAAAGAAAGAGACCTCCACAGAAAGTACTCTATTTTTACAACGAGTGTACATGAGTATATATTTATAGTATTGCACGAGATTGCATATGAGTATGATTATAGTATTGCACGAGATTGCATATGAGTATGATTATAGTATTGCATGAGATTGCATATGAGTATGATTATAGTATTGCATGAGATTGCATATGAGTATGATTATAGTATTGCATGAGATTGCATATGATTATGATTATAGTATTGCACGAGATTGCATATAAGTATGATTATAGAATTGCACAAGATTGCATATGAGTATGATGTATAGCATTGCACAAGATTGCATATGAGTAGAGTATCGCATGAGATTACATAATGAGAATGTTGGTTTAAGGTTGTTCATCGAGCATGATTATTTTGTTATATTTGAAGCCTTGTATATTAAGCTTATGTGATGAGAATATGAGAGCATGAGAATATCTGTTATATGGCTTATTAGCATGATCCTACCTACAAGCATGAGTTGTTTGTTAAATTAATTGAAGTGTTTATATATATATATATATATATATATATATATATATATATATATATATAAAAGCATGCCAGTTGATATTATAGGTTGCATGCATCTAGAAAGTATGTGATAGATCTAAAGATGATTTGAGATGAGTTTGTTGTTTACAAGAGAAATCAAATGTTTTCAAAGTATGCTAGAAAACTTTACAAGGTTGAGTGTGGTTATACTTAACTTCGTGTTAACGGGTGTTTTCCTATTTGTCTATGTGTTGCTTGCAAAACCCCTTTCAGGTGGGCCCAACAGTGAGAAGAAATCGAGCTAGATTAGTCTCGTAGTTTGAGATGTCTAAACTCTAGTTATGTTTATGACTTTGCTATGGATTCTAGAATTACGTTGATTTGTGGATTTTGAGGATGTAGACTTTTGGGGTGACTTTTTCCCCCTTATGTCTTCAGTATTTTATATGGATGCCAGATATTTATGTTATTTCTAGTATTACCCCTTAGCCTGTGCAATCACCATGGAGTGGTGGTTGTGGCGGTGACATTCCCACTAGTTATCGTTTTAGTATTATTTCCACTGCTTAGTTTATGTTAATGTTTGGATTAGAGTTGTGATTAAGAGATAGAAAAGTGGGGTGTTACAGGTCCACACAGTGTTATGTGGACCATAACAAAAAGTACATTTTTAATATACTAAATGTACATTATTTTTGTACTGAATGTACATTATACAATATAATGTACACTCAGTACATAAATAATGTACATCCCCTGAATACAATGTACATTATTTTTGTACTGAACGTACATTATTTTACAGTATACAAAATATGGTCCACACAATTTGTCTGGACCATGGTCCACACAATAATGATTGGCCTATAAGCCTGAATGCCGAGCTTAGTATAAATAGGCCTGGTCTGTTTAGTTTATTAGGCTTCAAAATAAGTCCAAGCCTTACATTTTTACTAAACGGCAAATTATGTTGTGCATCCGTATGCACCATGCATGGTGCATACAGATGCAAAAACGACGTCGTTTTGCATCAAAACGCGCGTCTTACTTTTAAAAAAAAATTAGTTTCGATCTCAGCAACAACATTATGTTATTCATTTTTAGTTCATTCATTCTGGATTTTTAGTTATGAAATTCTGGATGTATAGTTATGCAATTCTGGATGTATAGTTATGAAGCTATGGATGTGTAGTTATGCAATTCTGGATTTATAGTTATGAAGTTATGGATGTGTAGTTATGCAATTCTGTATGTATAGTTATGAAGTTATGGATGTGTAGTTATGCAATTCTAGATTTATAGTTATGAAATTATGGATGTGTAGTTATGCAATTCTGGATTTATAGTTATGAAATTATGGATGTGTAGTTATGTAATTCTGGATGTATAGTTATGAAATTATGGATGTGATGAAATTATGGATGTGTAGTTATGCAATTCTGAATTTATTTTTTTAAGTTAGACGTCAAAACGATGTCGTTTTTGCATCCGGATGCACCATGCATGGTGCATACGGATGCACAGCATAACGATCCTTACTAAACAAATCAGGTCTATGTAAGCCTTAAATAGGATGGGCCTTAGGCCCCTATGAAGAGGCCTGACCTATTCCGACCCCTATGAAAAAGTATGTACAAATAAATACTACATTAATAGTATTTAATAAAAAAAAATACATATAAGTGCTGCAATTAAGCACCTTTCATTATGTGCTTTAGAAGTACCTTATGAAAAGTGCTAAAAGCATTTTCCGTAAGGGAGGTGCTTCCAAGCAGCACCGAATTTATACAATGCCAAAGACTAACAAATTCCTTAAATTTGTAGTGAGCCGATGAGAGACTAAATCAAGACGGTGCGTCTTTGGTAGGGGCGAGTTCGGAATTTTTTTTTAATGTGTACAAAATATTAAAATTAATGAGATATTTTGAAAAAAAAAATAAAAATGAAACACTTGTCGAGTCAATGAAAAACACATTATAAATCACCCATCTGACTATTAATATTTTAAAAATAAAAAACAAAAAAAAAAATCCAATTAGAATCCTCATTATTAATATTTTTAAAAAAATGCCAAAAACATTAGAATTCATGCTTTGGGTTTCAAACTCTTAGAAGGCATTTGGTTGGAAGGAATGAATTATGAGGGAAAGGAATTGTAATTCGATGGAAAAGAATAAGGTGGGAATAAAGTTGGAATTCAAATTACATTGTTTGGTAGGAAGAAATAGAATTATTGGAATTGGGAATGAAAGAAGTGGTATAAAGACTAAAATACCCTTATGCAATATCTTCAATTCTAATAAGAGCCAATAATGTTAGACTCTTAACTGGAACAAAAAACAAATGTCTATAGTATTGTTTCTTAAAATGAATGTTTCATATTATTTTGATTTTAGTTTTTTTTTTTTCAATGATTTTCCTTATTTACACTCTATTATATTATTTTCTTCCCTTAAATAACATAAATTCCGTTAGTATAAACTTTTGTAACGGAATATTTCATTAACTATTTATTGGAGTATTTTTTAACTTACTCATTAATTTCTATAAGAAAGGTGTTAGGTTCGAACCTCATCCCAATTAGAGTTGGCATCATTGTTAAACATATACTACGAATATGTTAAAATGTATTAAAAAAAAATACATAATATAAAATTTAACATAAACTTTTGGTCAAATAATTAGTCCGACTTAATTCAAAAAAAAATAAAAAATAGTCCGACTAAATACATAACATTCAAAGTTAAGCATCAAAGATTATAAATCAAGAACTTTAAAAATCATTTAAATTTTATGCATTTAAAAAAAAAACAAATTTTGGTTAAGTTTTTCTTTTTCGTTTAATTAATCTTCTTTTGATTATTTAGATCAGAACAAAACTTAATATTTAAATTCTACTTTTGCATTATTGGTATGATTTAGGTCGTTATGGTATTATACTATTATTTTTTTTATCGGACAAAATTGTTGTTCTTACATCATTGTCAGACCTGCGCGACATAACTACAAAGTTGTTGATCATAAATATAATTACACCTGGACTCTAAAACGGTAGGACCATTTTCTAAAGAATTGACAATGTTGACATCCCACTGGCTTCAATTGAACAAGTTTACACATAAGAATTTTATCAATGCATGAAAACTTCTAAAGAAATTTGTAAGTTAATTTTTACTATATCATTATAACAATATCTATTGTAACTATATATTTTGAATTATTTATTACCATCCTCTATTGACAGAAATTGTAACAATTGTCATGAACAAACTCTCAAAACAATTTGTCTCAACAACGAATGTAAATTTTAAAAAAAAAAAAATCAATGATTTCATTATTGTTGATGAAAAGTATGTACGTCACTTTATTACTCTTATTAAATTACTAGTTTTTTTTTTACGCGCATTGCGCGAATAGGATAATGCCCAATAATTAATTTTAAATATGTACTTCAAAGTATATCAATGCGATATTATATAGGAGATGTTCTTGCATAGGTAAGTGAATGTTGAATTTGTTTAAAGCATACAAATGCAAGATAATATATGAGAGAATGATTGTAATTGTCACTAAAATAAATGTTTGTAACTTTGTAATAACGATAGTCTAAATACTTAGTATAAAAGCGATAGTCTAAATAAATACTACTTTTGGTTTAAATTTCTCTAAGTCTTTCTTAATTCTCTTTTGGGTAGGATTATCATTGTCTTCATCTTCAGTACATGTCATGTCCTCTCTTTTTTTTTATTGAAAAGACATTGATATTTAATTACAAGATAATGTAAAAAGAAGACAATAGGCAATGTAGTGAAGATAATTAATGAATTTGAATTGATGTTAAGGAATCTTTGAACTGTAGAAAATAAATATTTGTTTTGAAGGTTGTAGAAAATAAATATAATATAACTAATGGAATTATATCTCTTTTTAAATTTTTTATAATGAATACATTTTTTTTTAATAATGACATTATAGACATCTAATTATAAATTAATTAAAAACATATGTATTATTTTTTGTTGTAGCTACCAATTTATTTAATTTAATAAGAGTAATAAAGTGGCGTACATAATTTTCATTGACAACATTAAAGTCATTGATTTTTTTTTTTAATTTATATTCGTTGTAAAGACAATTTGTTTTGGGAATTTGTCAATAGATGATAATAATAAATAATTCAAAATATATTGTTACAATAGATATTATTATAATGATATAATATAAATTAACTTACAAATTTTTTTAAAAGCTTTCATACATTGATGAAATTTTAAGAATGATGTGTAAATTTGTTTAGTTTGAGCTAGTGGGATGTAACATTGTCAATTCTTTGAAAAATTATCTTATCGTTTTAGAGTCCATGTGTAATTGTATTTCTGATCAACAATTTTGTAATTAGGTCGGGCAGGTCTGACAATGATGTAAGAACAATTTTGTCCGATAAAGAAAATAATAATATAATATTTATAAAGTAATGTAAAAGACATACAAAAAAATATTAATATCATAATGACCTAAATCATTCTAATAATGCAAAAAGGATAATTGAAATACTGAGTTTTGTTCTAAATAATCAAATGAAGATTAATTAAACGGAAAAAAAAAAAAAAAAAACTTAACTTAAATTTGTTTTTTTTTTTTTTGAAATGCAAGAAATTGATTTTCAAAGTTCATGATTTATAATCTTTGATGCTCAACTTTGAATGTTTTGTATTCAGTCAGGCTAATTATTTGACCAAAGTTTATGTTAAATTTTATATTGTATTTATTTTTTTAATACTCCGTATATTTTAACATATTCGTAGTATATATTTAACAATTATGCCAACTCTCTACCAAAAAAAAAAACAACAATTATGCCAACTCTGATTGGGATGGGTTCGTAAGAACTTTTTTTTTTTATAGAAACTAATGAGTAAGTTAAGAATAATAGATAGTTAACGGAATATTCCGTTACTAAAGTTTATACTAACGGAATCCAATGTTATTTAAGGGAAAACAATAATATAATAGAGGGTAAATAAGGAAAATCATAAAAAAAATGCTAAAATTAAAATAATATGAACCATTATTTCAAAAAATAATTATACCGACATTTTTTTGTTCCAATTAAGGGCCTAATATTATTGACTCTTATTAGATTCGTATTGTATATGTATGTATGTATTGTATAGATGCAGATTTGTAGATGTAGATGTAGATTGTAGATAGAAATAAATTAGTAGCTACAACAAAAAATAATACATATGCATTTAATTAATTTAGAATTAGATGTCTATAATGTCTTTATTTAAAAAAAAAATATTCACTATAAAAAATTTAAAAAGATATATTTTTTTTTGAATGCTACTAGCACTACTACAATGTAGCATCCTACTGAAACACAAAGAGCCAATAACACCTCCACTAAAACTTGAACTCACAATCTTCCAAATGGAATTCCAACCCAGGTACCATTAGACCACATAGTCCTGGTAAAATTTAAAAAGATATATAATTTTATTAGTTATATTATATTTATTTTTTACAATTCAAAGATTCATTACCTTCAAATTTATTAATTTATTATATTCACTACATTGTCCATTGTCTTCTTTTTACATTATCTTGTAATTAAATATCAAAGTTATAATACAAAATATGTTATATATATTTATTTACCAAGTATTTTATACAAATATAATAAATATTAATATTTTAATTTGTTCAATACTTTCACATGATAACCTACGACACACGTCTCACAATGCATGAAACATGTAGGGGAAAAACTACCACTACCAAATATCAATAGGTGCTTGTAAGATAAAGAGTTAATAGTATAACTAAAATCCCATCATATACCCAACAAGGCAAATCTAAAGCTTCCTACACCATAATCTCATTGCACGATGAATCTATCTATGCTACCACCAGTAACCCAATTGCACATGGCACACTACAAATAAATAAATAAATAAGAGAAAGAAAGGATAGACATGTATTGAAGATGAAGACAATGACAATGCTACAAAAAAAAAAAAAAAATAGAAAAATTTAAACAAAAAATATTATTTATTTAGACTAGCGTTATTACAAAGTTGCAAACATTTATTTTAGTAACAATATAATCAATATCTCATATATTATCTTGCATTTATATACTTTAAATTACCAATTTAAATAAACAAATTCATTGATCACCCTTCTACAGTTCTGCTCAACGCACGGTATCGATCCGAGAGATTTGGGCGAGATTTATGAATTTTATGGAAGTTTTCGGTGCATTGAAGTGTATCATACACCGTGAGGATGCGAAATAACGATCAATAAATAGTGTCATATTTCAAGCGGTTTTAACATGTTTATATACTATTTAATTTTTTTAAAAAAAATTTAAGCGATGGCCCGCGGGCCAGCCCGCGAGACCCACAAGCCTGCATGGGGCAGGATTGGGCTATATAGTTTCAAGCCCGCGGGTCGACCCGCAAAAGCCCGCGGTGGGGCGGGCCGGCTCGCATTGACGCCCCTAGTGATATCATTTGATCAAGTTTTTCTTTCTCAAATTCATTGAATTGCAATTCATGGGGGTACCTCGTGAATTGCAATTCAACAAAAGGAGGAAATTGCAATTCCCTCCAACCAACAATGTGGCTCTGTTTGTCAGAGCTTATTTAGGAGCTTATAGCTTATTTTAAGCTACTAATAAGTTATAAGTTCTGTTTGTTAATGTTCCCAAAATAAGCCCCTAGCTTAAAATAAGAGCTTATTTTGGAACGCTATCTTAGGTAGCGTTTCAAAATAATCTCCTAGCTTCCTAACTTTTTTTTCCATCTTTATCCTTATTATCTTAAAGAAATGACATAGTTTACCCTTCCCAATTGAAACCCTTTTCTCTTCTCTTTTATCCGCAACTTTCACCGCAATTATTATTATTATTATTATTATTATTATTATTATTATTATTATTATTATTATTATTATTATTATTATTATAAGATTTGCAACAATATTGCTACTTCATTATGAGATGCTAGATCATGATTATGCTAATAGTTTTATTTTCAAAATGTTAATTTTTTTTTAAAGACAAAATGTTAAATTTTAATATGTAAACAAACTAATTTAAATTTTATGAAGATGTCATTTTTAGTCTTTTTTTACCTTTATCAGCTTATCAAAAAGCTAATTTTACCAAACACTTTCAATCATAACAGCTACCTTAACGGCTCTTCAGTTTTCAGCTCCGAACTTATAGCTTTTCAGCTTTCAGCTCCTAGCTTATAGCTTTTCAGCTAGGTTTGCCAAACAGAGCCTGTAATTTAAAGCTTCACTGAATTTCAATTCAACTACAACGAAATTACATAAAAACAAACAGCCTGTGTAATGTTTGAGATGAAAGCAATATATCTTACCATGCATCTAAGCTAGCTCACCCTTTGTGTACTATGTATATATACATAAAAGAACTAACTATACATACAATATATATAAAGGGGATGGAGGTAGGGGTAGGCGCAACTGCCCCACTACCCCAATGTAGATCTACCCTTGATCCTAGACACGGAGACTAACTCTGAGGGCGCCAATGACTGCAGAAGGCCTCCATCCCTTTTGCTCGAGCCGTGTTCTTTAACCTTATTGTGCTTAGTCCTTCGTACCTTGTTCAGACATTCCCTACTCTTTCCGATAAACTACATATATTTTAGATCTCTCTTCTTGGATCAATCTCCATGTATCCATCATCATCATCTAATATTACTCAATAAAAAGCTTTTGTAGTATATAACACATTCTAACATTATACAATGAAATTGGCACATGGACATGGTTAGATGTTTGACAAAAAAAAAAAAAAAAAACAAAATCTTCCTTCCTTCCATTAAACCAATTAAAAAAAAAAAAAAAAAAACAAACAAACAAACAAAAAAAAAAAAAAAAAAAAAAAATAAGGAAATGGGGTTCACATAAAATAAAACTATGCCCCCAACATCCCAAATTAATTACATCCAATCACCGCTCACCGTTGCTCTCCTTCGCCAATCGCCGCCGCCACCACCACCACCACCACTTTTCTCCTCCTCTCGTTTCTCCTCCGACATACAAACCCTTCGCCCGCCCCCATTCCCCCCCTACCACTACTGCTTCTTCCTCCAATTCTCCTAATTCTATCGTCTGCGGTTTCCCTTCTGTCTGGATTTCCGGCCGATGATATGGCCGTGAATCACCAGGACTCCTGCTCGAGGTCGATCAACGAGACGGTGAATGCCTCCCACAAATTCACCATCCGGGGTTACTCTCTGGCCAAGGGCATGGGTCCTGGCAAGTACATCTCCAGCGATACCTTCTCCGTCGGCGGCTACGATTGGGCCGTCTACTTTTACCCCGACGGCAAGAACGTCGAGGATTCCTCCATCTACGTTTCCGTTTTCATCGCGCTCGCCAGCGAAGGCACCGACGTCAGGGCCTTGTTTGAGCTCACCTTGATGGATCAGAGCGGGAAAGGGAAGCACAAAGTGCACTCCCATTTCGATCGGGCCCTCGAGAGCGGGCCTTATACTTTGAAATACAAAGGAAGCATGTGGTATGTATGTCCGCATACGCTACGCTGTGTTTTCCAGGTTTCATATACCAATTATTGGTCCTTGTATGTATGTATTCATGTGGCTCGAATTAGGGTTTCGTTTTTGCGTTAGGGTTTTCAATTTTTTTTTTATTGCCCGGTATTCTGTTTATAATTTTTGATTGGGTTCATATGGCTCAAATTACAGCATAATTTCTGAGTTAGGGTTTTAAACATTTTATGTTGTTGCCTGGTATTCTGTTCAGTGTATATTTGCCTACAACGTATATCTGTGGGGTGCCTATGCGTAATTGATGATTGGGTTCTGTGGGTATGCTATTGGGATTTAATAATTTCAATGTTTTGTTATTTAGTTCTGTTTGGTACATGTATGCATGCGCTATATATTAGTGGTTTGCTTATGTATATTTAGCAACTATATTCATGAGCCCTAACTCAGGCATCATTTCTTCACTTGGATGTTAAAATTCTTATTTGTTGTCACCCAGCTTCTAAAATAGTTAATTACTAACCCATTGCACAATCTTGTAATAAAAGTCTTAAAATTCTTATGCATACAACAAATAGTTAACTACTATTTGCAAACGTGACCCAGATCAAGCCAAACCTGAATTAGTCTTGGGGAGAGATACCAAATGTTGTATGGAATAAAAAAAAAATGGTAGCTTAGTATGTGTGGTTGTCTATTGAAATGGATACTGACTAATATTATTCTTATTAGTAATTGACTGATATTATAAAAAAAATTTGAGTGTTGTTACTTCTCTATTACTTGTGAGTTTATTAATATTATTTTGTGGTGCTACTCTACGTTTTGTGTGTGTGTGGTTATTTGGTTTGATAATGCCAATGGTAGAACCCTTATTGAGTTTCTGTGTAATTAAGAAACAGAAGAGTGGATTTGATGGATGGAGTAGGTACTAGGTAATGAGAAGAATAGTAGAGTTCTAAAATTATAAAGGAGTGGATTTCCCTGGTGTTTCTTCAATAAATTCCTATTCATACCTGCTTCCAAAAGAAAAGAGGCCTACAATGCTAATTTTGATATTTGACAATCTTGAAAAGACCAAAATGTGTAGTCTGGAAAGACAATGAATTACTTCAAAAATCAAATTTCAATCTTAATTCCTCTAGACCAATGTCTACCTGTGCTTAAGTTTTGTTAATGACCTTTCAAGTTTAGTTTATTTTGAAAATGTAGCTAAAAGTATAAAAACCTAGAATGCAGAGGGGTACACTAACTCAGGAATAATTTCTATTTTGTAGTGGTGTTCAATGTTCACAAAGACTATAACTTTATAGGAAAAGAGAGGCTTTTAATTGGGAACATGGTTATTGTACCATAAAATATTTCTTTTTAATAAAGTGCTTGTCAGCTTAAACATTTTTAGTTCTGTCATGAAAAATGGATTGTGAGAAGTTTCTTTCTCAGACTAGCATTGTCAATCATTATACCTTAGTTATTGGCATGAAAAAAGTGAAAAACATTGAGATTCAAAGAAAGTAATTGAACAATTATAATTTTTGTAAAACTTGCTAGCAATAAACAATTGCAAGCAAATTTAGGAACATAGAGGACACGTTTAAGTTCTATACTCTTGTATAATTTAATGAGACCCTTGCCAACAATAGAACAAATTTTTCAATCAACTGTCTGAATTTTTTCATTATCATAACAATGAATATAAGAATGAAATATATATTCTGGCTAGTCACATGGTTCGGGACGTAGGGGATCTTGAATCAACGGTCCAAGGAGTGGAATTCAGGGCAGAAGAGGGGGCTATAGGATTTCTGCCTGAATGAAACAGGGAATAACTAGGAGTATCAGGGATTCCAATTGGTTGGCTTTCCATGAATTTGCTAGCTGGTATCTTGAGTGTGATGTGGCTTACTATAATGGTCAAATGATACTTGAGGCTTGTCATCAGTATTGCAACCACCAACATGAGCTTTAGCAGTGACTAAAGTTGAGTCTTTAGTCACTTTAGTTGTCACTGTTTTAGTCTTGCTTGGCTTCATATATTTTCTATGTCCCTACCTCTGAAATAACGGCATTGATTGAGTGTAGTGGGCTTCTGCCAATAATCGTACAGCATAGCTCAGCAAACTCCAAGTTGAGTCCAGCAAGGAGTCTGAAAACTTGACTGGTATCCAAAATAGTCATGTATCAAGTATTGTCTTTTGGGCATTTCCAGCCATGAACATTGAATGGGTCCAAGTCTTGCTAGATTTGCTTGAGGGAGCTGAAGTACTTGGTGAGAGAATTGTGACCTAGTCTATTTCATGCTAGGATCATGCACTTAGGATTGACTTCCCATATCAAGCAGAATACAGCTAGGATAAGAGTTCTTTTGTTGTAGAACATCACAGGCAAATAATTGGAACTGATACCTTCAACATAACCATGGAGTATTCTGCATCCCAATTCCCAAGTTGTATGTGCATAGTCGTTGTCTGGCTCCAGGATGTCTCATGTTTAATAGACAATGATGCCTTATATACAGAATGTATATGAACTGCTTGAGAGTAGTGTCTCCATTGAGCTGAATGGAGCTGAATGGGGGATTGTGAAGCAACTTCTGACATGGTAAAATATAAAAAAAGTAGTTGTGGATCAGGCTGTTGGAGGAATTGGAGAAGGCTTTGCTATGAGACCATAAAAAATTGTGGCCTCACATTATAAGGGAAGAGTTACTCTAAATTAGGAAACAAACTAATATCTACAGTTACTCCTAAAATTTCTAGGAATTCTTATTGACAATAATTTAACTGTATCCTATATTCCTATCAGACCTGAAATTATTCAATCTGAGATTAGGGAACTAATTCTGGATTTCCTGCAGTAGCTACATGCATTTTAAATACCCAACGCCACTGGATCATATTTTCTGGATTAAAGTATCACGATATTTCTGGTATTGGAATTAACAATTTTCTCTTACTTTCTAGCTGCTGTAATTGAGTATGGCCTACCTTCTTTAAATTGAAAAAGCCTCCACAATATGAAAGGCTAACTTTTTCCACGCATATTATGGTGTTTTCATGCATTCACTCTTTCTTACATAGGAATAAGAATAGAAAGGACATTGCAAGAACTTGCAACACTTATCTTCTTCCTTGAATTTCAGGGGTTACAAGAGATTTTTCAAGCGAGCAAATTTAGAAGCCTCTGACTATATTAAGGATGATTGCCTCTCAATGCATTGTACTGTAGGAGTTGTCAGAACTCGGGTTGAAGGGCCAAAACAATATAGCATTTCTATTCCCGCCTCGGACATGGGCCTAAATCTCAAGTACTTGCTAGATTCTGAAGTTGGCAGTGATATAGTTTTCCAGGTTGGAGAAGAGACATTTAAGGCTCACAAGTTAATCCTTGCTGCTCGTTCTCCCGTGTTCAAAGCCCAGTTCTTTGGCCTCATTGGAAATCCTAATACAGATAAAGTAGAACTTGAGGATATTGAACCATCAATATTTAAGGTAATTATATCCGTTCCTAAAATATTTTAATTTCTCCTGTTACTCAATAGTTTGATTTTACTATCCCATGCAGTTACATTTCTTTGCTTGATATCTGTACTGTCTTTCATTTAATCCAATAGATGCATATTCTCTGCAAACATATAACAGTTTCTCATACCTAGTAAAATGACTGGTGGAATTGTCTTAACATTTGTAGGCTATGCTTCAATTTCTTTACACCGATCAGCTTCCAAATTTACATGAAATTATTGGCTCAACCTCAACGTGCACTTCAACAATCATGATGCAACATTTATTGGCTGCAGCTGACCGGTTTGGTTTAGATAGACTGAAACAATTATGTGAGGCAAAATTGTGTGAAGAAGTAACTGTCGATACGGTGGCAACGACTCTTTCACTAGCTGATCAACATCGATGCCTCCAGCTTAAGACCATATGTTTGAAATTTGCAGCTACAAACTTGGGAGGTGCGTGTAGTTGGAAGATACATTGTGTGAATGGTTAATTGGTATTTTCCACTTTTAACAAAATTTGATTAAGTTTATTTACAAATTTTGACAAAGCATATCCAGAATATACTAAAAAATAAGCCAAATCTTGATTACTCCAGATTTTCAGAACTACAGTTACTCTAACAACTGAAAGATAACCTGACGTTATATGAAATTGACTCTTCTCTTCTGCAAATCAACTTTTTATTTTATTGGTTGGAACAAATGGCATTTGATTTTCTAGTACAAGATATTGTGGAGTGAGTTGCTTTCTCTATATATTTTTGTACATGTCACTAAAATCTTGAACTCTTAATCAACAGTTGTTATGCAGTCTGAAGGGTTCAAGCACTTGGAAGAGAGCTGCCCCTCACTGTTGTCTGAGCTGTTGGAAACAGTTGCATCAATCGACGAAAAGGCAAGTCTAATCTCTAGCAGGAAGAGGAGTAGCAGCAGCATCTTTGGGGTAGACTTAGTACCCGATGGTGCTGCAGCAGAACCATTTAATCCTAATATGAGGTGTTTGCGGAGGCGGATGTAATCTTGTAATTGCAATGAACGCTGGCTGGCTGGCTGGCTGGCTGGCTGGCTGGCTGGCTGGCCTTGTGATGAGCTATCTATTTGAAAACTACTGCACTAATGGTTTTGTCCATATATTATATATTAGTTTAAACTTATGTAGAAACATTTCTTGTGATTTTATGTTGTGTGAGGTTAGGCGTATGGACTGTGAATTGTTTTTGCATCCATGTTTTAGACACTCTTAAGTGGGGTTAGATGAGAAGTAATGGTTTTAGACATTCTGTGTTCTACTAATCATGAATGGCTTTTATTAAACTCGGATAGTCGATAACACTAACACTGATGCAGAGTGTTGCATGTATCTATCATATGTGATATGTCCCTGACAGACACAACATGTAGGATGTTAATCTCTCTCTCTCTCTCTCTGCTCATGATATTACAAAATGGCTTACAGGGAAACTTGGCATCGAACCCCCATTACTCTACCCTGAAGCAACTCATTGAGTCTACTTGACAAGGCTGACAGATAGGCTGAGGCCGGAGGGAGGACTTACTGGATGAGCATGCCTCCCTGGAGTGAAGGATATGATATGCAGTTTAATAGTGTGTGGGATGGGCGGGCTAATACCAAATTATCATGAGAATAGAATGCTTACCGTATTCTCTTGATTAAATACACATTTTAGATATAGTTTGGAGAGCAAAATATACTAACTGTCCAATGAGGTGATTCTTTAATTGTAATTGTAATTGTAATATATATATATATAGTACTACAAGGCCTTACCTCTTCTAACTATTGCTTTTCACTTCTTCAATTAGTGGTGCTCTCCTGACCTTGGACCCCCAAATAAGCAGCATTAATACCAAGATGACCCGGGTATATACTGAATTGTAAACATTTAGTATGTAAATTATGTATATAAATTGTGAATATTCAGTATATAAATTATGTATTTTTGAATTCGAATTTACCTTGAATGGTGGATCTGGATCCACATAATAATTTGACACCCAATAAGGGTGAGAGGTTTCCAAAAATGATGTTTGGGCCCCCATATATACAATGATTTAACCCCAAAAATGTCCAGAGGACCATCAACTCAAATGATTAACAAAAAAGACTTGGAGGAGCACCACACCACTTGCCCCCACTTTGTCGGCAAATTATGCTATGCGCACCTTGCAAGGTGCGCACGGCGCTAAAACGGCGTCGTTTTCCGTGAAAACGACGCTGTTTTAATTATAAAAAAAAATTGTTCGAAACGCCGTTAACGGCGTTAACGGCATATTCGTTATGAAATTATGAATATACAGTTATGACATTATGAATGTACAGTTATAGAATTATGAATGTATAGTTATGGAATTATGAACTTACAATTATGAACATAGAGCTTCGAAAATTATGAATGTTCGGTATGGAATTATGAATATACAGTATGGAATTATGAATGTACAGTTATGGAATTATGAATGTACAGTTATGGAATTATGAATGTACAGTTATGGAATTATGAACATAGAACTCTGACATTATGAACTTACAATTATGAACATAGAGCTTCGAAAATTATGAATTTACAGTTATTGAATTATGAATGTACAGTTATAGAGTTATGAATGTACAGTTATGGAATTATAAATGTACAGTTATGAAATTATGAACACAAAGCTGTGAATATATGCTCCTATAACGAAGCGGTCTGAAATTAAATTAAAAAAAAAAAAATAACGAAGCTGTGAAGCACGCTGGGCACGAGCCCACAGCATAACTATCCCACTTTGTCTCACTAGTGGAGTTCGGTTCGGGCAAATCATATCAGGTCCGCGTTGTAAAAGATTTTTTTTTTTTTTTTTTTTTGTATTACAAGTTAAAATAAATATATATTGCACTAAAAATAAATATGTATTTAGAGTTCATTTTACTACATGAATCTTTTTTTTTTTAATACAGTATAAGGATCATTGAATTTGTCTTTTAGTTGATTTTGGACTTTTCAAAAACTTTTTTGTCAACCCATTTTGACCCACATAGCGTTGCATCGCAAATTATGCCCTGGAAACTTGTTCACTATTCATGGTGAACAAGGGTCCAAACAGTGTCATTTTTACGAGAAAAAAATATTTAGTTAATGTGATGTTAACGGCGCGCGTTTGTTCAGATTATGAATTTTTTGTTATGAGATTATGAATGTACTGTAAATTCATAATCTCATAACAGAAAATTCATAATCGCATAAAAGAAAAACATTTATTAAATTATGAATTTTCTGTTATGAGATTATGAATTTACAGTTATGTAATTATGAATTTTCTGTAAATTCATAATCTAATAACAGAAAATTCATAATAATTTCATAACAGAAAATTCATAATCTCATAAAAGAAAATTCATAATTTCATAACTGTACATTCATAAATACATGCCTGCATATTCATAATTTATGAATGTTGAAGAAACTTGTGCGAAGAGAAAGTGAAACCGCGAAATGTGAAAATAAAGAAGAAAAGTCGCGCGGTTAAAAAAAAAAAAAAAAAAAGATAACGGTACACCATTACCGTTGGGACCGTGTTCACCATCCATGGTAAACACGATTCCATGGCATAACGATTGGTGTTGCATGAGGTCCACTCATATTTATGCCAATAATGGATTAGAGTTAACAATGCACCGTGGACCCTAATGCATGTGTATGTGTCTTATGTTGTGAGTTTTTGTGTCTTTTATTATTGAATTATGTACCTAAAACAAATTAGTAATTGTGTCTTATGTTATAAATTTTTGTATCTTATGTTGTGAAATTTTGTGCTTATGAACACAAATTATTTACTTAAATCATATTTGAAAAATAAGTAAATATATTATGTGTGTATGTATCTTGTGTTGTGATTTTTGTGTCTTGTGTTATAGAATTCTGTACTTTATGAATATGAGTTTTGTACCTCATTATTTTGATATAAGGTCCATAATGCTACGTGGACCTTGGTCCATTATATAAATTGCCTATTTATGCAGTCATTCCCACGTCATGCCTTTTTATTGGTTGTTATTTATTTGTTCTTTTTTTTTTTTTTTTTTTTTTTTGAAATTCTCAAATTTATATTTTGCTTCGTCACTACAGCACAAATTGCGCATAAATATTTACCACAAATATTTTCTTACACTGTACTCTATAATTGAATAACTTTCTAATAAATCACAATGCATTATATTAAATAAAAAATTTATAGCAAATAAATCTAAACATTAATGTTGATGGAAAATTTAGCTATGGAATTAAGATCCCTCATTCAATTTTTATGTAAAATGGTTATTAAATTAGTTTTAAGGTAGTGGTTTCCACATTAGCAGAAGTTACCACATCTTCTCTTGTATTATAGAAAAAAGATAACTGAGATACTGATCAAATTTCAACACTTCAATACAAAATATTTAACATCATTTCTTGCGTACAATTATTGCTTCGATTCTAACTATAAGTTCAAGGATTTTCAATAGTGTGGCCAACAAACACCATCTTACCTTTCTATTACCCCAAAAAATAAAAATAAAAAATAAAATAAAATAAAAAAACAACAAACTTGTAGATTAAAAAAAAAAAAACATTTTCAGAGTTCAATAGTTGAACTCGTTAGAGCATCCACATCAAATTGGTTTTTGTGCAATTTTTTAGAAGCCAAATAGAAGAGAGAGGAAGGAAAGAGAAAATAGGAGGAAACGAAGAAAAAAAAAACTACAACACTGTCAGACAAAGAAAAGAAGTGAAAAAAAGAGGATTTACGCGCCCTCTAGCTGGCGCGCCGTGTGCGCTCAACGCGCAGGCCTTCAGAGTTGTTAAAGGCCCTGTTTGGTAAAATGACTGTTAGCTGATAGCTGTTAGTTGTTAGCTGATTGTGTTAATTAGAGGGTATAAATAGTTTATAACATTAGGATTGTAGAAAAATATTTGGTAAATTAGTTGTTAGCTGATAGATGTTTGGTATAATTTCTTTTCTCAAAAAGCTAATTGAAAAAGTTATTTGGAGTAGCATTTTGAATTTTAGTCTTTTTGAGTTGCAAAAAGCTAATTAACCAAATATTTATATTGATATTTGAGTAAATACCCAAAATGGTCCCTCGACTATAGCTAAATTCACAAATTGGTCCTCGACTTTTAATTTCAACCAATTAAGTCCTTAACTTTGTAATTTTGACACGATTTGGTCCTCCATCTATTTGACCGTTTGTTGACCGTGATCAACGATCTCCAGAAGAACCTTCAGCTTTCGTCGGAGCACGTGGAGGCCTCTAGGATGACGTTGCACTGGTTCGGAAACACGTCGTCTTCTTCGCTCTGGTACGAACTCAACTACATTGAATCCAAAGGGGGATGAAGAAAGGCGACCGGATTTGGTAGATTGCTTTCGGTAGTGTATTCAAATGTAACAGTGCGGTCTGGAAATTCAACCGGAACCTTAAAAAACCGACGATGGACCATGAAATTACATATATATCCTCAAAAATCACAGTCAACAAACGGTCAAATAGACAGGGGACCAAATTGTGTTAAAATTACAAAGTTAAGGACTTAATTGGTTGAAATTGAAAGTCGAGGACCAAATTGTGAATTTAGCTATAGTCGAGGGACCATTTTGGGTATTTACTCTTGATATTTTAACTAAATTAAACAATTAATAATAGTCAAATAAGCCAAAATTGGCCTATAGGCCAATTTTTTACCAAACAGGGCCAAAATTTTATTTCTCCACTTGGGTCTTACAAATAAACCAATTCTCCTGCAAATTAAATTTCTTATCTCTCATCCAAATCATCATCTTTCACCTCCATGTCATCCAAAAATCCATGAAAAAACTACTCTCTATTACAAGATAGTATCTGTTCTATACTTTCTCTAACTACAGATCCTGTGACCTTCCCTCAAAGGGAGTTATTTGAGCACAAGGTTGTGCTCAGTTATGACTTATGCAATGTCTTTTTAGTACAATTTACATTTCATATAAGATTTCTTGACTATTATACATGAATGAAGTTTATGCAATGTATATCGTTAGAAGATATACACCTTCAACTTTTATAAATAAATAACCAAAACAACAAATCATGAATAATTGTGTGGCAAAACAATATAGCTTTTTGTTTTTTTCTATCTAATTTCTTTCCCATCTCATCATGTATATGAGATTATGAGCGATTGGAGCATGAGTTGACACTTGACATGGATGTATGTAGTGACAAAACGGGCCACGAGAAATGATTGGGGAGGACCGGCGGAGGACACGTGTCGATTTGTCCGAGGAAAGTCTCGCTGCTGAGAGGCCGACCTTCCAGAAGCTTCTCCCCAACTACTGGCTGTAAACCTCCGAGCCATCGAATGGACAGAGACGAGCCACGTCACATCACGACCACGTCAGCATCCCGCGTGGCACCCTCATTCGCCCGAAATTGATACTCCACCGGTTACTATTTTTCTGAATTTTCGCACCAAACGCACTCTCAATACACAAAATTACAAAAACCTCTCCTTCCAACTACTTTCAAAGAGTGATTTTTTTTTTTTTTTTTTTTTTTATAAAATTTTTTGGGGGTTTTAATTTTTCTGTATTTTATTTCGAGATTTTTTTTCTCGGAATGAATGGAAATGGTGGAGGTGAAAGTGGAGGGAGTGTGGACATGGAGAGAGTAGTGTATATGTGGGGATATTTGCCGGGGGCTTTGCCGCAGCGCTCGCCGCTGTTGTCGCCCGTGGCGGTGAGTCTTCCGCCGACTATTGGTGCCGGAAGGTTCTGGAGAGATGTTTGCGGCGGTGGTTGCGGTTTTGCTATGGCAATTTCAGGTAGCATTTCTCCCTTATATTTTTAATTCTTTTTTTTTCATTGGGGATAAAACACTTACCAATCTCCCACATTTTCGACTACATTTTTCAACCGTATTTTCTGGGAGAAGATGTGTTTCTGTAATGTTTGAGCAGCGCTTCCCTGAAATTTAGGCTAGTTTTTTATTTATTTATTTTTATTTTGTTGTGGAATCCATCGGTTTACTTTACTTTCGGAGTTGAAAATCCAACCGGAGAGCTTGGAATGCACTTTAGTTAATTAATTAATATCATTTCTTCAGTACTTGAATCATGTAAACCCTAAAATGGTAAACAAAATGCGACCTTCGCAGCTTTAATGTTATATATATATATATATATATATATATATATATATATATATATATATTTACTCGTTATAATCTGTATCCTAGTTCTCGATGGTTGACTCGTTCTGCAAACTAAGCATATGCCCTTATTACTTTTTAAAGAAGTTATTGATGAATACTTGTACTATTTTTTGTTTTTGGGTATAAAATGATGCAATGGATGTTTCACTTGCAACATTGTTGTAAATGGTGTTCGGCAGTTAGGTAATTATAAGGTACCTAAGTGCTTCTGTATTCCTCTATAAGATGTACTTATGCAGTTCATAAATGTGTTTTTTAGACTATGGGAAGCTTATTACTTGGGGTTCTACGGATGATTTAGGTCAAAGCTACGTGACATCGGGGAAACATGGAGTAAGGCAGTATTTTGGTTTACTTTTGATATCTTACTTCATTAATTATGTTAAATTAACTGGATTTAGTTTCAATTGGCTATGCAAGGAAATGCCAGAGCCTTTTCCCCTTCCCAATGAAGTTTCAGTTATAAAAGCTGCTGCAGGTTGGGCACATTGTGTTGCTGTTACAGGTACTCCCATTAGTTCCTTCATCTTGCCAATGAAATTGACAGTGACAATGATTTAAATGCTTAAAGTCACTGCCCACTTCTCTAAATTTTAGTTGGATGCTGAGAACTTTCTACTATGATTTGTAGTCTCTATAGATTGACCTAATTAGCAGATTTAATTAATTAAAGATACATCCTCTCAGCTTTGTACACAGTGCCTACTGAATGTTTATCTGGTCTCATTTATTGAGCCTCATTTTCCCCTGTCCTGGGGCTGACATAGAGCAACTTCAAATGCAGAGAATGGAGAAGTTTATACATGGGGGTGGAAAGAGTGTGTCCCTTCTGGCCAGGTTTATGGAGAGCCATCTATGGGACTAAACGTAAAGAAGGATGTAATTGAGAAGCAGACTACTACATTCACAGACCAAGGTACTTTGATTGAATTGAATATCTCCAAGGCAGAAAGTGTCCTGTTTACTTTTTACAATGTAATATGCTGAAAATTAACTTTATCACAGTAAGCCCTCGCTCCCAGGGGTCAAGATCAACTGGTGGTAATATGTCTGGTTTTGAAAGTGGAGGGGTTAGGGGAGATGATGGTGCAAAAAGAAGACGCTTGTCATCTTCTAAACAAACTGCAGAGGGCTCACCGTCATCTGATGAAAGTCTGTCAGCGTTGCCTTGTTTGGTCACATTGAACCCAGGAGTTAAAATTGTTAGTGTAGCAGCTGGTGGCAGGCACACACTAGTGCTGTCAGGTAATTCAATATGTCTGAGCTGAAGTCACTTTCTCTTGTCATAAATAATGTTTAGTTTCACAACAATTTTAAAGAAACCCATACTTTCAAACTATTGAAAGGAAGACGCTTGACATTCCTTTTTCACCGAAGTTCCAGATATGGGACAAGTTTGGGGTTGGGGTTATGGAGGTGAAGGGCAGCTTGGTTTGGGTTCTCGGATTCGCATGGTGTCCTCTCCACATCCTATTCCTTGCATTGAGTCTTCTCCCTTGGTAAAGGATAGAGGAATTGGCGTTTCTCATGGAAGCATGGGTTTAGAAGGACAAGGCCTTCGAGTTCCAGGGAGTTATGTGAAAAGAATTGCTTGTGGAGGCCGCCATAGTGCTGTAGTTACAGGTATGCTGTAATGTGCAAGCAAGTGTAATCTAAAGTTTAGAAATAACTAGATCTTCTCATCATCTCATGGCGTTCTTTTTGTGAATTTCTTCTTATTTCCTTTCATTGAAATTGTCTATTATGTTTATCATTGAATGGCTGTTGTATTGGTATTCTGTTGCTTCAGTACAACTATTTTCTGTCAATGTGAACAGATGCTGGGGCACTACTTACTTTTGGTTGGGGACTCTATGGACAGGTTAGTCTCTTTAGAGAGATTACTTAATCAAACAAGTCTCATAATATGATGCATTTTTACTCTGGGAAGCATGTGTAATTTTAGCTGTAAGTTAGAGGGTTCTAAAATTTGTTAGGGGGCATATGAAGATCTGCCCTATATAATTGAAATGCTCATATAATTGGGTTAACAGTTGTCTTTCAACTTTGACCAACCCAAACAAGCAGCCAGGGAAAGGGTTTTTCATGTGGTGTTCTTGTTTTTCATCTCTGCAAATCTAAAGTATTTTCCTTGCTAGTGATGAAAGCTGGCAGGATATTTACACTCCCTGATCTTTCCAAGTCTAAAACATTCCTGATGACAATTCTATAACAATGATGATGAAATTATTAATTGAGCTGTCAACCTCTTTGACTTTGTTGTGTGTACTTCTCATTTTGAAATCAAGTAAAGATTTTTTCAAAATAATTTCATGTTTGAGGACTTTGGATAAAGAAATCAATAGTTCAATAAAAGCAGCTATTATTTATTACAAGTACTATAGCTTAAATGCATTTTGAGAATCATTTACTAAGATTGTGAGTAATACAAATGTCAAAAACCAGTTAGATATTTGATTAATATACTTTTAAGGTCACGCTTTTGCAACTTCCTTGTTGCCACAGTGCTATTCAAATCAAACTAAACACAATAATCTTGCCATATCTGTAGTGCGGCCAAGGAAGTACTGATGATGAGCTAAGTCCTACTTGTGTATCTTCGTTACTTGGCATCAAAATAGAAGGTATTTCTGCAGGACTCTGGCACACAGTAAGCATTTCTGCAGATGGTGATGTATATGCATTTGGTGGCAACCAATTTGGGCAGTTGGGAACTGGAGGCGATCAAGCTGAGGTATATGCTGAACTTATGTTCTTGTCATCTCATTTAGACAGATTTAATGAAAGCAATTTACTTTTCAAAACTTTTAGCAACCATTATATCATATATATCTTTAATTGGGAATGGATATGGAATGTATAATTTTTTAAGCCCTCTATTTCAGCAAAAGCACCAAGGATTAAGTCCAACTAAAAGTTGCCTCTTCTTGATCTCTACTGCAGACTCTCCCCCGGCTTCTTGATGCTCCAAATTTGGAAAATGTGAATGCAAAAGTTGTATCATGCGGAGCACGCCACAGTACTATAGTTACAGGTATGGTGTGTACTAGCTAAATGTTGCTTTGTGCAAAACCTTAAAACTGAATGTTTCAAGCATCAAACATCCGTGAATGTTCTTTTAGATTCAAAATAACATTTATATGATAAGCTGCTTTGCTGTAAAACCCATTCTAGGTGATAGACAGGGACTAATTATGTGCTTTGTTGTTGCTATCATGGAGATGATTGAAAACTTCCTGTGCATCTTATTAGTGTAAGAAAATCCAAGTATAGTGAAATAAATGAAAATTGTGAACCATTGGTCAGCAAAGGAAATCCAAAAGTGTTAAAGCATATTTGAATAGCCATGAACTGCAGGTCAACAAAGTGCCAGAGTCTCTTGTTTTGGTTGTGGTTAAAAATGGTTCGAAACTTGGCAGCGGGGGAATATGCCCAAAATGGACAGATTCCTTGTGCGCACCGGCATTTGGCCCTATCTATTGAGCCACTGAGTTATTGTTATTTACATCTGTTGTATTAGGCCGGGGTGTGGGGGGCACTTGGGGTTGGGGATTCAACCTTTTGGGGGAAGTTGTGGTTAAAAATTATATTCACATAGTCTAATGAGGAATTTTCAGTTTGACTAATTTTCCACTTAAGAATTTATTGTCTGTAATAATTGACTTGTTTGTACATACATGTATTTATACAAAAATATGTCTAACAACTTTCTCTTACTTTTCTTTTCTTTGGTCTGCTTCTGAAGAGGATGGCAAAGTGTTTTGCTGGGGTTGGAATAAGTACGGCCAGGTAATATATTTAGATTTGAAGTGAACTTTCTCTATTATTGCCTCCCTATGGATTTACGCTTTACTAGATTTTCCGATTATTTCATAGAACCACATCGCCACGAGTTTGCAAACTAGTATTGCTTCCAAACGTCTAATCTAAAACTGAAGTTAATTTGTGCATGCTGTGCAGCTTGGTTTGGGCGATGTAATAGACCGCAATATTCCTGCCCAAGTATTAATCAATGGCGGCACTCCAAAAAACGTGTCATGTGGATGGTGGCACACCCTTGTACTAGCTGAATCGCCTGCTTGAATGCCTGTCTCAATGATGGGGAACAATTTTGTTAGGTTAGTGGTTTAGTTATATATATGTGGTTGTGAATACAGTAGCTTGTGCAGATTTACATGTAAGCTTGTATTCATTAATTTCATAGCCAAGGTTCAGTGAGTAAGCATCTTTTCTTAGGAGCACCTCAAAGAAACACATTTTGGTTGTATGGAAATAGATGATTTTGCAGTTTGCAGCCTGCTCCTGCCTCCTGCTGTGCATATATTCTCATTAATTTATACACATAAGAAAATGTATTTGCAAATGGTCTTTAGGTTTTCTAGAGACAGTGTTTAGCTGAGTGTCATTATAGAGTAGAATATATATATATAGACTTGTGTTCAAAATGAGAATTAGCCTTTAGGTGAAGGTGAGAGCCTACAAATTACAGCATGAATGCATACAATTTATTTCACGCATGCATACAATCTAATACTCCAGGTGCATAATGCACACAATCTACCATCGAAATAAATTGTATGCATTCATGCAGGTTCGTAGGTTCACACTTAAGATATAGTTCTCATTTAATCCTATATATATATATATATATATATATATATATATATATATATATATGCACACACTTGGTACAATTGACACTTTAAAAGAAAAAATTTATACTATTTTTTATTGCAAAAAAATTAATACTAATATCAATACTTCTAAGGGCATCCCCATTAAGGGGTTCTTTCACGTTTTTTAAGAAAATGATGCTTTGTTGGAAGAGAGAGAGAGAGGGGAGAGAGAGTAAGTAGGTGCTTCCAGCAAGACGTGGGGATTTTGCAGATTTGTGGGGCCCAATGTTTGAGGAGAGAGTTGCGCCTCATGCGTGCCTAATTAATTTTTTTTTATTATTTTTGTTTTTAGATTTTAGTTTTTTTTTTCTCTTTTTTTTTTTTTTTTTTCTCTTTCCTAATCACACATGTAATCTGTAAAATCTCCTCAAAATCTTCACACTATTGAGGATGGCCTAATACAATCAGATTTAGACCCTGTTTGGTAACGTGGTTAGCCTATCAACTAATTTTGGTTTATTAGTTATTGTTTGGTACGTGGTTAGCCTATCAACTATTAGTTGTTAGACTTGATTAAATAGTCAATATAAGTGTTTGATTAATTAGCTTTTTGTAAGTTCTAAAACAATAAAATTCAACATCTTGAGCAACTTTTTGAGAAAGTCATTTTGCATGTAATCTGCTATCATCTAACAGTTAATTTACCAAATATCTTTCTACAACCAGCTAATGTTATCAAGTCTAACCAAATAAGCTAATAGTTATCAATTATCAACTATTTACCAAACACCAGTTAGATTCTTTTCCCTACTCCATTAGTTCTATTTCTTTTCTCATATTACATTCATAACTTTTATTTTCTTGATATAATTTATATCAGGTTTAGATTTTTATCATTCCATTATTAATTAATTTAGAGAGAAAACACTATTTAATTTCATCATTTAAGTATTATTAAACATATATGCAAGGGATTTATTATAACTCAAAAGGAGAAAACAAGATACTCCGTATAATAAGAAAAATATGATTAATTCTGACAATAGTAAAAAAAATAATAAAAAATTAACTCAATAACATTAATACTGTAAAAAATTTTCTTTTTGTTTTTTGAAATGATACCGTAAAAGTCTACTTATTCTGAAATGAGTTAATTCTACCAGAGGTCTCCTGTCTTTGATGTCAATTCCAAATTAGTCTCAAATTATCGTTTCTGTCATTTTACATCCCAGATTATGATTTTTTAGACACTTTTAATCATTCTTATGAATTTTTCTATTTTTAGTAATGACATTTTTATCTCTTCATATTTTTCTTTTGTTATTTTTTTGGTTTCAACCGGTTTAATTAGTTTAGAACTTTAGTAAAAATTAGTTGAAAAATATGGTTATAAAAAGTAGAGGTTACCTAAAGTTCTAAACAAATTAAACCGGTTAAAATTGAAAAAATAACAAAAGAAAAATATGAAGAGATAAAATGTCCTTACTAAAAATAGAAAAAGTCATAAGAAAGACTAATAGAGTCCAAAAAATGATAATATGAAATATAAAATGACAAAAACAATAATGTGCAACTAAATTTAAAATTGTAATCAAGGACAAAAGACCTCTGGTGAAATTAAGTCTTATGAAATTATATATATAAACGTGACAATCACACATAAGCGCTCACACACTCTCTGACAACACCCGAAGCCGTCGCGTGGAATTTCTTGTGAGCGAAGGAAAAACTCCAGACTCGGCTAGACCTGTACGGCTGTACGTAACGGAGGTGAATTCATCTTCTCATTTCTCTCATCTATGGAAATTATTTTCTAACTAAATTTTAATCGAGTAATCGTCACAAACATGGAGCATTTCGGGTTTTTTTTTTTGGGTTTCGTAGGATCATCATCAATTCAATTTGTGTTTCTCCTTTTGATTTTGTTTCTTTAGGAAATGATGCATCTTGCTTTCGTTACAGCCGTGGCTTTTCTCGAGATTTTACGTAGATTACCAAAATTGAATACTACAAACAACCACCCTGATGAATGAATTTGTTCTGATCTTTAACTTTGAGGCCCTGTAAATCTTTTGTTTCTTCTTCCGGTGTAAACAATTTTGCCCTATGTAGTCTCTTGATAGTTATATATATTAAGAACACTTGATTTTGTTGTTTCTATTACTGCATATATGATGAGAGATATAAATTTCTCATACAGTTGAGAGTGAAGCAAAGAACCTGCTAATAGCGTGCGTATGGTATGGATCCTGAAGGTTTCTTAACTGTCATTCTTATTGCTAAATTACTTGAAAAAGATTTAGCAGAGGGAAACCTTGTACTGCCTTGCTTTTATAGGCAATGATGGATTGTAGGAGAGGGTGATGGATAATAAGAACACTTTTTAAAAATCTGTATAGTTTTTCAAGAGGCATTTCAATGCATTTGGTATCTAATAGTACTAGAAAACTTCTGCTACATCTTGCAATTGAGTTTTGATGTTTTTCTCCTGTTGATACATGATTCCATGTAATCTCTTGTCTCTATTTTAAACAAGATTGTTCTGCATTTTAGCTGGAATTTGTTTCCTTGTCTAGATAATGTATGCATTTGGCTCATTGGCCGTTTCTTCGCTGTACTTTGTGGCTCTTTCTGTTTCACCCAAAACTTCATGCTACTCTGCATTTTTTTTTTGGGGTGATGAGAGAAACCCTTAGCCACTACTTGAAGGTGTGTACGGGGCCCCTTGTCTACAAAGTACCACACGGAAGTCTAGATTGCCCGCTTATACCAAGAAGGCTGGAATTCGAACTCGTAACCTTGTGGTTACAAGTCTATATCCTAGCTATTCTGGTTAGGGTTACCCCTACTCTGTATTTGTGTCAATGGATGATGGATATACTTGCTGATAGAAATGAGAGCAAGCTGTATATGTCATTGCAGGGTTCCTTAATTGTGCAGCTTAATTGCTTTGTTTTTTTTTAGTATAAATATAGAATGAAGAGAGCCCAGTTTGAAATGCAATTTGTATGTGATTCCTTATACAAATCTTATTATATGCTACCGAACTTCTGACTGGTTTTTTTTTTAATCAACAGAAGCATAAATCTGAGTATGAAGGCACTCATTCTTGGAGGATATAGCGCTCGGATGCAACCATCACTCACTTTCACCATCCCAAAACCACTCATTGAATTTGCAAGTAAACCTATTATTTTGTATCAGGTACTTTCGTGCTTATGTTGTTGCACATTATCCATCTTCAGTCATCCACCCTTAAAAGCTTTCTAATTTCTGATCACGAAACCATCCGAGTTGTTTTGATTTTCCTGTTTCCAAATATAATGTGTTGGGCGGAGGGTGATGAAGGGTCAAGTCCAGCAATTGGTGACTAAGGAGATTGTTGGCCGTAGGTTAGTGAAGGGGCCTCTCAAAAATGTGAGCTGTCTATAAGGAAATAAAGTTGCTCATTCGCTATGAGCTATAGGTTTTGACGTAGTGGTAAATGCTAGATTCTAACACGTGGAATTAGAGCCGGTGCAGTTAAGACTGGCCGTTGTTGGAAGGGGAAATTGTTGGGCAGATGCCGGTGAAGGGCCAAGTCCAGCAGTTGGTGTAGAGTCTCAACAAGAATAAAATTGTGTAGTTAAGGTTGGCAGGTGTTGGGAGGGGGCTGGGATTGTTGGGCGGAGGTCGGTGAAGGGTCAAGTCCAACACCATGTCTCTTGAAAATGTGGCAGTCTATAAGGAAATAAAGTTGTGTCTTTGCTATGAGTTATAACTTTTGGCGTAGTGAAAAGTCTTTGATCCTAACATAATGCATTTTGATAAACTAATCCAGTCTTTTTTCCTGTCAGATTGAGGCTCTTGAGGCTGTTGGAGTGACTGAAGTGATCGTGGCTGTGAACTACCAGGCACAGGTCAGAGATGGCTTCATCCAATAAATCATGAATATGCTATAAAATGGGGGGGACAAACTAATAATACTACAAGCATCGATCTTTATATGCAGGTAATGCAGAACTTCTTGAAAGAACATGAAACAAGGCTCAGAATCAAGATTTCACTCTCAATAGAGACCGAGCCACTTGGGACTGCTGGCCCCCTTGCTTTGGCTAGGGACAAACTGATAGATGGTTCTGGGGAACCATTTTTTGTGCTAAATGGTGATGTTTTCTGTGAATATCCTTTCAAAGAGATGATCACATTTCACAAATCCCATGCCGGAGAGGCTTCTATACTGATAACCAAGGTAAAACTCCAACTACATATCCCATTGACTTTTGGATTTATATTTATATTTTATTTTGATGGTCGGAATTTATTAATTATTAGTAAGGGTGGACGTCATGGGCTTGGTTCAAGTGATACTAAATGTACGTTATGTTAGGGATAGTTATGCTGTGCATCCGTATGCACCATGCATGGTGCATACGGATGCCAAAACGACGTCGTTTTATTAAAAAACGCGTGTCTCCCTTTTAAAAAAATTTCAGGTTCGATTCCCAGCAACAACATTATATTGTTCATTCATTCTGTAATTTTAGTTCATAGATTATGGAATTATAGTTCATTGATTATGGAATTATAGTTCATCGATTATGGAATTGTAGTTCATCGATTCTGAAATTTTAGTTTATAGATTATGGAATTTTAGTTCATTCATTCTGGAATTTTTAGTTCATAGATTAGATTATGGAATTATAGTTCATCGATTATGGAATTATAGTTCATCGATTATGGAATTTTAGTTCATGTGTTGTTGCTAAGAATCGAACCTGATTTTTTTTTTTAAGGGGAGACGCGCGTTTTATTAAAACGACGTCATTTTTGCATCCGTATGCACCATGCTTGGTGCATACGGATGCACAGCATAATTTGCCTTATGTTAGATATTCAAAATTGTTGGATTACAGTTTTTGGACCCGATATTCGATCCCTTTTGTTTGGATAAAATTATTTTAAGTTTATTTTGGATTAGTTTGGACATATATATATATATATATACCCAAAAATATGTTATACATTTTATTGAAACAAAGTAATTGTAGAATTCGTTCTTAATGGTTGGTCATGTACACTTTTCGTCCCTAAGCTATCATTAGCGTTGCACTTTTCGTTCATTTATTAACGTTGCAAATTTCGTCCATAATATTTTGTTAGTAAAGAGACGAAAAGTGCAACACCAATAACCTGAGGATGTGGTTGAGTGGAAGGGATTCACACATCCTTAATCAAAGGTCAATGGTTCGATCTTTGGCTTTGGTATAGAACAGCCTTATATCTCCAGGCCAGCCTACAATTCAGAAGGGATTAGTCACTGTGTTCGACGGTGAAAATCTTGGATACACCTTTAGGGACGAAAAGTGAATACGATTAACAATTAGGGATAAATTTCACAATTATTTTATAATTTAGGAACAAAAAGTATAATTTTTCCTTTTATTGATATTTACCTTTTTAAAATATTTATTTTTTTTTTAAAAAAAATATACCATTTGATTAAAAATATCACAAAACATGAACAACAAAGAGAGCTTTGAAAATTGAAAGACGTCCACCCTTAGCTTACTTATTTAATATAATCATATTTAAAAAAAAAAAAAATTCATTGATTGATATAGAACAATTTTGAGCCGGACGACGAACTTTTACCATATGCTGCCATTGGCCTGGAAAAATCCAGTGGGAAAGTAACGAGTTTCGTAGAGAAGCCAGAAAGCGGAAACGAGATGTTTAAGAGAATAAGCACCGGGATTTACCTGCTCAACCCTTCAATTCTGGACGGAATAATCGAGGTGAAACGGACGTGGCTTGAGAAACAAGTGTTCCCCAGACTTGTAGCCGACGGGAAAGTGTTCGGCGTGTGGCTGAAAGGGTTGTTTTGGTTGGACGCGTGGTTGATGATAGACCAGCAAAAGTATTACATGAATGGGCTGGTAAACCACTTGCACGATTTGAGGAAGAGATGCCCGCAGAAACTGGCCTCCGGCGCTCACATCGTGGGCGATGTGGTGGTGGATGAGACGGCGGAGATCGGAGAGGGATGCGTGATCGGACCGAATGTCGCCATTGGGCCGGGCTGCGTCATCGAGGCTGGGGTTAAGATCTCGAGTAGCGCCATCATGCATGGGACACGCATCAAGAAGGGGGCTTCCGTTACATATAGCATTATCGGTTGGCGTTCCAGTGTTGGGCAATTGGCTAAGGTGGAGAAAACCACCATGTTTGCAACCAATTTTACAGCCGGAGGTTTAGTTATTAGCTAGGTAGAACCGTAGAAAACGAAGAATCAAATTATTGCAGCAATTTTAATTTAGACCATTATTATTAGAAAAATCAAAGTCATCAACCACATTCATTTCTTTTTTTAATACTCATTATATTTTGTAAGGTAGTATTTCTACACTTAAGGATGTTTGATGAATAGTTGTTAGCTTAAGGATGTTTGAGCAATTTTTTAAATTTTAGTATTTTGGAGTAATAAGTTGTTACAAAAAGATAATCAATCAAACATTCATATTTTGACTGTTAACTATGTTATCAAACAGGAGCTTAGGGAGGTGTATTCAATCACGACTTTCGTAGAGTTTTAAAGACTTTTATGAACTTTAAAAGTTTGGAGGTTTTCAATTCAAACTTTTAGAGAGTATTTAAAAGTCATGTGGTATTCGATTAAGACTTTTAAAGAGTCTTTAAAAGTCATGTGGTATTCAAAAAGTTATGAACTTTTATAGACTTTTTAATTTTAGGACTTTTGTAGACTTTTCCTTCTCAAATGTAAATAGTTGAAATTCAACCATCAACCCCAAGATTTCAAAATTTTCTTTCGGACAACTTTGAATGTTTTTTTTCTCTATTTAAACTCCATTTTTTCTCCATATTTAAACTTTATAAACCTATCTAAATTCAATAAAATTATTTTTTTCTTCATTATCCTATATTTTCCTCATACCTAAACTCTACCAATTTATCTCTCTTTCCTAAGCTTTACAATCTTCCTCTAAAAATTCGAAATAATATTATTTTTACTTCATTATTGCTTGTTTATATTGATTTTTATTTTTTCTATAAATTTTTTATCCCTAACTTTCTCTAATTCTCCCTAAATACATTAACAAAGCAAATATTTCATCGTCAAATTTTAGTATATGTTTCATAATATTCATATAAATACGTATATATTTTGATTTTTATTCTTTTTATGTTTATATTCGTAATATATATTTTTTATTATTTTTTTTAACAACATGTTACTACGAATAGCGAACTACTGTATGTTCGCAACAACAATTTGGGGTTGCAAACAGTAGCACATTGATGTTGTTCACTGTCTCAAATTGCTATTGCAAATAATAGTTCTTTGCGTGATACCTAGCAATATATCAAGTATAATATATATATATATATATATATATATATATATATTATTAATATTAGATTTGGGTGAAGAACTATATAATAAGAAGAATTTTATGATATAAATATTTTGTAAGAAAATTATAAATGTTAAGAATCAAAATCATTGAAAGTTTGTATGGATATATTTAATTTAGAATTTCAATGACTTTTGTAGACTTTTTAAAATAAAAATTGATAAAAGTCTATGAACGTTATTTATATAGACTTTTATAGAGTCTTATAAAGTTTTAAAAAGTTTTGAACGACTCTATGAAAGTCAATCAAAGTTTATTAAAATCAATCATTTTAAAAGTCTTTAAAACTCTACAAAAGTCATGATTGAATACACCCTCCTTAATCTTTTTAGCTCAAAGAATCAATGCAACCACCACCAATGTTTGATCTTGTGAACACCCATTTGGAATGGTAACATGTATCATCACACTACATAGTAGTTGGCATCAATCACATCTATTTAAATGATCTATTTTTTTTTTTACCCGAATGGGCAGCTCAACTGGTTATAGAGGTGAAACTTTAGAAGAATGACCAGGGATCGAGTTTGTGGCTGGAGCACAGGTCTAGCCTCTGCGGTTCATGTTCAGTTGAGTTGGAAGAATGATTATTTAGATCTTTGCAATTTCACACAACAACAAAAAAGGGTGTTCCATTGGAGTAGTTTAAGGGGTAGACTAATCAACGTTTAGTTTTTCTTTTAATGGAAAGTTTGACAGAGTCGGAAACTTGGATTCTTTGCAATTTCACACAACAACAAAAAAGGGTGTTCCATTGGAGTAGTTTAAGGGGTAGACTAATCAACGTTTAGTTTTTCTTTTAATGGAAAGTTTGACAGAGTCGGAAACTTGGATTGTTAAAAATGGTTGAAATTTGTGTGCAAAGTGTATATGCAAGGGATGAGAATTTGGAGACTGACGAGGCGACTCGTGACATACCTCTTCCAATAATTCTTGAACATGGATTTTGGAGACTTAGGATTAGTAGTATGGCTAAGCTAAGAAACATAATGTATCAAAAAAAAGTTGAAAATTTATACTATACTAAGCTTTTAATCGTGTTGGACAAATGCATTTACACATAACAAAAAAAAAAGGTGTCCCATCGGAGTAGTTCAAATGGTCGATTAATCAACGTTTAGTCATGCTTTCAGCGGATAGTAGTCTAAACTTTTTTTGAAAGCCAACAAAAACACGATAGATTACTATAGCAAAGCAAAAATAAGGTAAGGAGGGACAAAGTCCTAGTACAAAGTGCTAGCTTGTGAAAAAGTGGTAGTATGAGCGCCTAGATTAGCCGATCTAGGGACTAAAAGAAGACATAATAGGCCTACATGCATCAATAGTAAAACAAACATAAGAAAAAAGATCTACATGAGCGGAAGATAAGTAATGCTAGAGGTTGGAACAGTCAGTTAGGAGTTCCACAGATAAACACCACGATCTTTAAGCCAAGATAACACCTGGCCTCCTTACAAGCCAGCGAGTCAACCATGAAGGGAGAGAAGCATCGATTCAATCATGAGGGGAGAGAAGCAGTCTTGGAGCTGCCCACTTATAAACGTTGTCGTGAAGGAACCGTCCGGTGAGACCAAAACAGTGGCGATCGAAGCTTTCTTGGTTGAGGGATGGTAACCTGCATCAAAGAAACACCTGGCAACACATGCGTCCACCTCATCCTCCGCAGTCGAAGCGTCGTTCCTGGAGTGGACCTGCTGCCATGCACGCACCGAAGACTTTGCCACCATCCACACTTTCCTTGGCAACGACAGAGATCTCTCCCATACGACTATATTTCTTGCCTTCCATACGTGATACAACATTATTGCCACAAGCCAAAACAAGGTCTCCCTCCGTCAGAATATTCATTGCATTTCTAAACCACATGGGAAAAGTGTTTCCAACCACATTAGAGATACGTATGGAGGATTCATGCTAAACAAATTGTGAAAAATCACACAAGAAGAAGGCATGCATTGTGTCCTTATGAACAAGACCACACATTGGGTATGAGGATCCACATCAACTCTCTTTAAAATCAAGTTCGTAGTAGTGAGAAAAATATCAGTTAGGGCTCCACAAAAAAGATCTCCATTTGGGGGGCTTTAATTTTTCATAAGGGTAACCGTTTATCAAAATCTCCGGGATTACCAGCATAATCTCCAACAATGTGTCTATATCCATTTTTCATTGTATAGTAACTCCTTGGGTCTCCTTGCCAATACAAAAAATCCTCATCAGGGTTAATGAGGATCTATCCTAGAGATACGTTCCACATAGCTGGGAATAAAAATATCAATCAAAATAGAGAGATCCCAAGAATATAATTAGTAGCTTGATCAATCAAACCAGATACCAATGAACCACTCAACGCTAAAATTCGACGGCTTGAGCAGCTTTTTCGATAAACTTTTTGAAAAAACTATTTTGCTTATAATCAACTATCAGTTAACAGCTAATTTACCAAATATCTTTCTACAATCATCTAATACTATCAACTAATCAAACCCACTAACCAAATAAGCTAACATTTATCAACTATCAACTATTTACCAACACTCCCTTAGATTATTTTAGCGCTACTCCATTTAGTTATTTTTTTCTTTTTCTTTTGTTTTTTTTTTTTTGTTTTTTTTTAAATTCTCATATTACATTCATAACTTTTATTTTCTTGATATAATTGATATCCGGTTTAGATTTTTGTCATTCCATTATTAATCAATTTAGAGAGCAAACACTATTTACTTCGCATCATTTAAGTATTATTAAACATATATGCAAGGGATTTAGAACTCAAAAAAAAAAAAATAACAGAAAATAAAAATTGATATATGTTAATTATAATAAAGCAATATGGTCTTGTGAAAATTAAATGTTAATATTAATGGTTAAATGTTGGTATTAATTACATGTTGGTATTATAGTTAAGAATTAGCAAGTTCCATATATATAGTCTTGTGAAAATTAAATGTTGATATTAATGGTTAAATGTTGGTATTAATTACATGTTGGTAATATAGTTAAGATTTAGCAAGTTTAGCAAACACTTTTTATATGAGTGAAAAACATATGATATATAACAGGAAACAAGTGAAGAAAATGTTTAGTGCAATACAACAAAATATGATACATTACCCATATAATTACATGGAAATAGTGAATTTTGCAAAAAAAATAATAATATAGCATTAAAAATGATGCCAAACCAGATATCAAAGGAAAAACTACTCCTGAAAACTATTTATAAAATATCAAAGGGAAAAGAACACAAAAGTGAAGGACAAACCAGATTAGGAAAGTAAATGTTAACACTTGAAAATCATTTTTAACTCTAAAAAAACAATTGAAATCTTAATTATAATATAGCCATATGATTTGATGGGCAATTATTGTTACAATTATAATAAAATAAAAATCCTTAAAACAAGATTAATGGTGAATTTTTTTAATACAATTTTTATCAGAATTTATTTTTTATTATTTTTAAAAAAATGTTGAGTGATCACTCGCTGGTGACCAACGCCAAACTAGGCGCACAAGTTATGCCAATTTGTGACTTGTAATCTAATTTTAACAAAATTATAAATCTTCTTTTTTGAAATAACCGTCCGTGTTGAAAGAATATCCAGAATAGATAAGAGATGAAAGAAGATCGTCCATCATTCATTCTTTCTATATACATACTAGGTAACGTAACGGAAGCAATAATAAAAATAATTATATAACCGTTACAAACGTTACAATACTATATAATAATATCCATATAATAAGTATAATATTTATAACAAAACCTTTTTTTATTATTATTATTATAAAGAAGAGGGATAACCCTACAAATACACACTACTTGTCTCAATTGAGGTTCAAACCTTTCACCTCCCACTTAGAGGAACAACCCGATACTAGTAGACCACAAGCCACTTGGTATTTATAACAAAACCTTCATTTATATCATTTCTCTTCTTTATCACTAAACTTGTGAAAAACTCAACAAAACCCTTTCAACGAAATAAAGCAAAAGATCGACCTTATAAAATAATCATAATCTCAACGGTGAGATTCATTACAATTTCAAATACAATTAAATGGTGTCACACTAAATATCATAAAAATTTTAGGTATAATATATAAAAATATATAAATGTGTAGTTTAATTACCAGTTTAAAATTTTAATCGAGTAAAAAAAAAAAATCAAAGTTGGGATTGAAAAGTAGAGGGTGTAGATTAATAGTCATTTATATTTATAAATAATTGTTTGGTCTTTAAAGGTCAATTGTATGTTGCTACATCTAGAGTTAGAAATTTCAAAGGTCTAAAAATTTTGATCCGTAGTGACTCTAAAATTGTAATTCAATTACTATCGTAGTTTACTAAGTTCTTAAAAATTTGTAATATTAAATATTAGAGTAAATACTCAAAATGGTCCCTCGACTATAGCTAAATTCACAAATTGGTCCTCAACTTTCAATTTCAACCAATTAAGTCCTTAACTTTGCAATTTTGACACGATTTGGTCCTCCATCTATTTGACCGTGATCGACGATCTCCAGAAGAACCTTCAGCTCTCGTCGGAGCACGTGGAGGCCTCCAGGATGACGTTGCACCGGTTCGGAAACACGTCGTCTTCTTCGCTCTGGTACGAACTCAACTACATTGAATCCAAATGGAGGATGAAGAAAGTCAACCGGATTTGGTAGATTGCTTTCGACAGTGGATTCGAACCTAACAATGCGGTTTGGAAATGCAACCGGAACCTTAAAAAACCGATGATGGACCATGAAATTACATATATATCCTCAAAAATTGCAGTCAACAAACGGTCAAATAGACAGGGGACCAAATTGTGTTAAAATTACAAAGTTAAGGACTCAATTGGTTGAAATTGAAAGTCGATGACCAATTTGTGAATTTAGCTATAGTCGAGGGACCATTTTGAGTATTTATTCTAAATATTATGTACTAAGTTTTTAATATAATTTAAGATTTGTAGTAATCACACATCTTAAATATTATTTTAATTGTAAATATATTTATGTTCATAATTTTATCATAGGAATTCACACATAATAATTATTAAATAACAAAAATTTTATATTTGAATAAACCTCATATAGGGTATATTTTTATAACATATTTTTCGTGCATCGCACGGGACAAATATTAGTTTAAAAAAATATGATTAATTATGACAATGTCATAATAGTAAAACAAAAAGATATAATTTAAAATTTGTAGTAATCACCCACCTTAAATATTATTTTAATTGTAACTATATTTATGTTCATAATTTTATCATAGGAATTCACACATAATAATTATTAAATAACAAAAATTTTATATATGAATAAACCTCATATAGGGTATATTTTTATAACATATTTTTCGTGCATCGCACGGGACAAATACTAGTTTAAAAAAATATGATTAATTATGACAATGTCATAATAGTAAAACAAAAAGATATAATTTAAGATTTGTAGTAATCACCCACCATAAAATATCCACTGATGCTCGAACTCACAATCTTTCAAATGAAAATTCAACCCGAGTACCATTAGACCACATAGTCTTGGTAACTCATAACATTAATACTATAAAAAATCTTCGCCTTCTTTTTGTTTTTTGAAATGATACCTAAAAATCTACTTATTCTGAAACTATATAAACTTGACAATACCCGTATCAACAGCTCAGTTAGTCATAGAAATAAAATTTAAAAACGATGACTCAATATGACTCGAGATTAAGTGAGAGACTCGTTGTGCGCCGATCTTTCAAGACGGGGGACCCTTAGGTTTCAACCTGGTGGAATATAAACGTGACAATCACATATAAGCGCGCACACACTCTCTGACAACACCCGAAGCCTTCGTGTGGAATTTCTTGCGAGCGAAGGAAAAGCTTCAGACTCGGCTACACCTGTACGGCTGTACGTAACCGGAGGTGAATTTATCTTCTCATTTCTCTCATCTATGGAAATTATTTTCTATCTATATTCTAATCGATTAATCGTCACAAACATGGAGCATTTCGGGGTTTTTTTTTTTTTTTTTTTTTTTTTTTGGGGTTTCGTAGGATCATCATCAATTCAATTTGTTTTTCTCCTTTTGATTTTGTTTCTTTAGGAAATGATGCATCTTGCTTTCGTTACAGCCGTGGCTTTTCTCGAGATTTTACGTAGATTACCAAAATTGAATACTACAAACAACCACCAACCCCCTGATGAATGAATTTGTTCTGATCTTTAACTTTGAGGCCCTGTAAATCTTTTGTTTCTTCTTGAACCAGGGTTACTGTGAACAATTGTGCCCTATGTAGTCTGTATGTTGTCTTGATAGTTATATTGAGAATGCTTGATTTTGTTGTTTCTGTTACTGCATATATCATATATGATGAGAGATATAAATTTCTCATACAGTTGAGAGTGAAGGAAAGAACCTGCTAATAGCGTGCGTATAGTGTGGATCCTGAAGGTTTCTTAACTGTCATTCTTATTGCCCTAAATTACTTCAAAAAGATTTAGCAGAGGGAAACCTTGTACTGCCTTGCTTTTATAGGCAATGATGGGTTGGTAGGAGAGGGTGATGGATGATAAGAATACTTTTTAAAAATCTGTGTAGTTTTTCAAGAGGCATTTCAATGCATTTGGTATCTAATAGTACTAGAAAACTTCTGCTACATCTTGCAATTGCGTTTTGATGTTTTTCTCCTGTTGATACATGATTCCATGTAATCTCTTGTCTCTATTTTAAACAAGATTGTTCTGCATTTTAACTGGAATTTGTTTCCTTGTCTAGATAATGTATGCATTTGGCTCATTGGCCGTTTCTTTGCTGTACTTTGTTGCTCTTTCTGTTTCACCCAAAACTTCATGCTACTCTGCATTTTTTTTTTGGGTGATGAGAGAAACCCCTTAGCCACTACTTGAAGGTGTGTACGGGGCCCCTTGTCTACAAAGTACCACACGGAAGTCTAGATTGCCCGCTTATACCAAGAAGGCTGGAATTCGAACTCGTAACCTTGTGGTTACAAGTCTATATCCTAGCTATTCTGGTTAGGGTTACCCCTACTCTGTATTTGTGTCAATGGATGATGGATATACTTGCTGATAGAAATGAGAGCAAGCTGTATATGTCATTGCAGGGTTCCTTAATTGTGCAGCTTAATTGCTTTGTTTTTTTTTAGTATAAATATAGAATGAAGAGAGCCCAGTTTGAAATGCAATTTGTATGTGATTCCTTATACAAATCTTATTATATGCTACCGAACTTCTGACTGGTTTTTTTTTTTAATCAACAGAAGCATAAATCTGAGTATGAAGGCACTCATTCTTGGAGGATATAGCGCTCGGATGCAACCATCACTCACTTTCACCATCCCAAAACCACTCATTGAATTTGCAAGTAAACCTATTATTTTGTATCAGGTACTTTCGTGCTTATGTTGTTGCACATTATCCATCTTCAGTCACCCACCCTTAAAAGCATTCTAATTTCTGATCACGAAACCATCCGAGTTGTTTTGTTTTTCCTGTTTCCAAATATAATGTGTTGGGCGGAGGGTGATGAAGGGTCAAGTCCAGCAATTGGTGACTAAGGAGATTGTTGGCCGTAGGTTAGTGAAGGGGCCTCTCAAAAATGTGAGCTGTCTATAAGGAAATAAAGTTGCTCATTCGCTATGAGCTATAGGTTTAGATGTAGTGGTAAACGCTAGATTCTAACACGTGGAATTAGAGCTGGTGCAATTAAGACTAGCCATTGTTGGAAGGGGAAATTGTTGGGCAGATGCCGGTGAAGGGCCAAGTCCAGCAGTTGGTGTAGAGTCTCAACAAGAATAAAATTGTGTAGTTAAGGTTGGCAGGTGTTGGGAGGGGGCTGGGATTGTTGGGCGGAGGTCGGTGAAGGGTCAAGTCCAACACCATGTCTCTTGAAAATGTGGCAGTCTATAAGAAAATAAAGTTGTGTCTTCGCTATGAGTTATAACTTTTGGCGTAGTGAAAAGTCTTTGATCCTAACATAATGCATTTTGATAAACTAATCCAGTCTTTTTTCCTGTCAGATTGAGGCTCTTGAGGCTGTTGGAGTGACTGAAGTGATCGTGGCTGTGAACTACCAGGCACAGGTCAGAGATGGCTTCATCCAATAAATCATGAATATGCTATAAAATGGGGGGGACAAACTAATAATACTACAAGCATCGATCTTTATATGCAGGTAATGCAGAACTTCTTGAAAGAACATGAAACAAGGCTCAGAATCAAGATTTCACTCTCAATAGAGACCGAGCCACTTGGGACTGCTGGCCCCCTTGCTTTGGCTAGGGACAAACTGATAGATGGTTCTGGGGAACCATTTTTTGTGCTAAATGGTGATGTTTTCTGTGAATATCCTTTCAAAGAGATGATCACATTTCACAAATCCCATGCCGGAGAGGCTTCTATACTGATAACCAAGGTAAAACTCCAACTACATATCCCATTGACTTTTGGATTTATATTTGTATTTTATTTTGATGGTTGGTATTTAATAGTAAGGGTGGACGTCATGGGCTTGGTTCAAGTGATACCTAAATGTTATGTCTGATGTTCAAAATTTTTGGATGATGTTTTTAGACCCGAAATCCGATCCCTTCCGTTTGGATAAAATCATTTTAAGTTTATTTTGGATTACTTTGGATATATATATATATATATATATATATATATATATATATATATATATATATATATATATTCAAAAAAAATTATACTGAAAACTACATTTTTCGTTCATAAGTTATAAAGTAGTTGTAGAATTCGTCTGTAATTGTTGGCCGTGCTCACTTTTTGTCCATAAGGTATACTAACGTTGTAAATTTCGTTCCTAATGTTGTGTTAGTAAAGAGACGAAAAGTGCAACACCCTTAGGGACGAAAAGTGAACATGATTAACAATTAGGAACGAATTCCACATTTATACTATAATTTTTCCTTTTTGATATTTGCCTTTTTAAAATATTTATTTCATTATTTGGGCATTAATTGTTTTTTCAAATATACCATATACCATTTGATTAAAAATAACACAAAACATGAACAAACAAAGAGAGCTTTGAAAATTGAAAGACGTCCACCCTTAGCTTTCTCATGAAATGAATTTAATAATAAAAAAAATTCATTGATTGGTATAGAACAATTTTAGACCGGAGGAAGAACCTTTACCTTATGCTGCCATTGGCATGGAAAAATCCAGTGGGAAAGTAACGAGTTTCGTAGAGAAGCCACACTCAACAGCCGTCGGGAACGTCAAGAGAATAAGCACCGGGATTTACCTGCTCAACCCTTCAATTCTCGACGGAATCATGGAACCGAAACGGACGTCGCTTGAGAAACAAGTTTTCCCCAGAATGGTAGCCGACGGGAAAGTATACGGCGTGTGGTTGAAAGGGTTGTTTTGGTTGGACGCGTGGTTATTGATAGACCAGCAACGGTATTACATCTATGACCTGGTAAACCACTTGCACGATTTGAGGAAGAGATGCCCGCAGAAACTGGCCTCCGGCGCTCACATCGTGGGCGATGTGGTGGTGGATGAGACGGCGGAGATCGGAGAGGGATGCGTGATCGGACCGGATGTCGCCATCGGGCCGGGCTGCATCATCGAGGCTGGGGTTAAGATCTCGAGTAGCGCCATCATGCATGGAACACACATTAAGAAGGGGGCTTCCGTTACATATAGCATTATCGGTTGGCGTTCTAGTGTTGGGCAATTGGCTAAGGTGGAGCGAGCCACCATGTTTGCAACCAATATTACAGTCCGGGTTTAGTTATTAAATAGGTAGAAAACTAAGAATGAAATTTCTGCAATTTTAGACCATTATTAGAAAAATCAAGTCATCAACCGCATTTTTTTTTTTTTTAATACTCATTATTTTTTACAGCAATTTTAGACCATTATTAGAAAAATCAAGTCATCAACCGCATTTTTTTTTTAATACTCATTATTTTTACAAGGTAGTATCTATTTTATATTTAGGGTTGTTTGGTAAGTAGCAATTAGTTGTTAGCTAATTGAGCTAGTGAGTTTGACTTGTTAATAGCAGTAACTGATTGTAAATTAGCTGTTAGCTAATAACGGATTACATGTTACAAAAAGCTGATAGCATTAGTTGATTGGAGTAATAAGCTGTTACAAAAAATTAATTAACCAACACTTATATCAGATACTTATATTGAATGTTTAATTAAGTCAAACAATTAATAATGGTCAAATAAGCCAAAATTGGTTGATAAGCTAACAATGTTACCAACCAAGATCTGAATTTTTTTAGCCTAAAGAATCAATGCCCCCACCACCTATGTTCGATCTTGTGATCACCCAATTTGGAATGATAAAAAAGGTATCATCACATTACATAGCAATTGGCATCAACCACATCTTGATCTATTTTTTTTTTTTTTTTGTTCTTTTTAAATTTTGCTAGCTCTAAATGATTTAGATCTATCTTTGCAAATTCATTCGTTTCTCTTCCTATAAAAGAATTCAATAAAGGCAAATACTGTACTAATAAGTTTTTAATTGTGTTGGACAAATGCATTTACACAACAACAAAAAAATGGTGTTTCATTGGAGTAGATTAAGTAGATTAATCAATGTTTAATTTTGCTTTCAACGGGTAGTATGGTAAAGTCAGAAACTTAAATTGTTAAAAAAATGTTGAAAATTGTGTGCAAAGTGTACATGCAAGGGATAAGAATCTGGGAACTAACGAGGCGACTTGCGATATATATCTTACAATCATTCTTGAACATAGATTTTGTGAGCTTAGGATTAGTATGAATAAGCTGAGAAACGTAATGTATCAAAAAAAAAAAAAGTTGAAGAATTTATATTATACCAAATTTTTAATTGTGTTGGACAATTGCATTTACACATAACGAAAAAAAAGATGCCCCATTAGAGTAGTTCAAGTGGTCGATTAATTAACGTTTAGTCTTTGTTTTCAGTGGATAATAGTCTAAATTTGATTGTAAAAAAAAAGTTAAAAATTTATACAAGGCAAGGATCCGCGGATCCTATGTAGCAAAGCAATACATCGTTACATCCCCACTAGACTGTAAGTTGAAGAGTATTCACAAAAAGGAGTGTTAAGTTGAAGAGAGTTATGCACGTACACTAACCAGATCTCAAGGAACCATTGACTTGCTACACATTCAAAGGAGACATAAATTATACTTCAAATGTCAACACATGCTTTATTGTTAATTTGTTACATTATAATATTTCACGATATTGTACATAGCGTCATAGCTGGACTATAAATACGTTTATTTGATGAAATCTCACTCTTTTCTTTTATATTACTCAAAGTATTTAATGTAACTTTATTATTAAATATGAAATAACATGTGGTACGTACTTATATTTGTATTAGGTTATTTTATCCTTAGCACAATGCATTTGTCACATGCTTAAAGTTATGTCAGATTTGGAGTAACATGGTTAGATGCCTCGCATGTTGCAAATTTTCTTGTCAAATGAATATTGCATTTTCATTTTTGTAATTACAATGATAAAAGAGAAGATAAATTTAATTAAATTAGGGGAAAATAGTAATTTTTGTTCTATGAAATAATATGTTCCATTTTGATCCCCACCATGTGTAAAGGGTTTGACTGATATGATGTTGACAAATATTGAATTCATGATCTACATGTATAATAATAAGTTGTTATACCACGACAAGGTGGATCATGATCCTAAATTGCGTATTTTTAGTATTGAAATTGTGAACTTCTAGAATATAAATTGTGTTTCTAAATTTTGAAAATTTGTATATACAATACAGGGTCATCACTGATGGGGTGAGGACCCCGGCCCAAGAGATAGGGGCCCAAAGAAAATAGATAGGAGAAGTGGGCCAGCGTCGAGAGGAGCCCGAAGAGCAATTGGGCCGAGTCCGGGAGTCGGCCCAGGCCCAAGCACGGGGCCCAGTTCCGAGCTGCTAAGAGGAGTCCAGTAGGAGCTTAGGCCGAGACAAGGAGTCGACCGAGGCCCAAGCCCAGGAAAGGACTCGGCTCAAGGAGCCGTTGAGAGCATTGAAGAGGTTCGTTTAAAAGGGAGCCGTTAAGACATTGAAAGCAGGACTCGGTCGGGCCGTTACAAGCCTGGGAGAGCCGTTGGCCGACCGAGTAATGGCGTCCAACAGCTCCGTATCTTAATTAGCCTTGAAGTCGGCCATTAAAGGCCTTCAAGTCGGTAGAGGAGGAGCCACTATATAAAGGCTCCTCCATTCTTGTAAAAGGGGAGACGATTGAACACCCAGAGGGGGAGAATACCAAAAAGATTCCGAGTACTCGCATTATCTCTGAGACAGGCATACATTTTACTGAAAGGTGCACCCACCAGCCAAAGGTTGTGTTGGACCTCCTTGGGCCCGAAAACCCTAAAACCATCAATCACAATTTGTGAATTTTTAAAAGGTAAATTGTGAACATTTAGTATGTAAATTGTATATTTTGGACCCGGGTCCACATAATAATTTGTCTTCACATCCTTTAATTTATTTATATATATATTTTTTCAATATTATTATTGGATAAAATTATTCTATGGACCCATGTCCAAATGTTCACAATTTACATACTAAATGTTTATAATTATCTTTTAAAAATTCACAATTTGTAAACTAGGAACATGTGTAATTTATTACCTTATTTTATATTCCCAAATTCTTTTTAAATATTCTAATCACACAATATTAACATATTAGAATTTAATGACCATATATTGTATTATGTGTTTTGACTTAAAAACACAATTTATATTCTAAAATTTTATAATTTTAATATTAAAAATACACAATTTAAATATCGTGTAAAACTAAGATCCACATTGCAAGGTGAACCTTAGTACATAGATATAACTACTCGGATGGGAAAGCCTAAACTCAAGTAGACGTAAATCAGTTTTCTTGCCCGGTAAAATAGGAGCCCGATTTTCAAACCCGCCGACCCGAAGTCAATCTGACGATCCCGTTTCTGTTACCTATACATACAGAATACATACATATATATAAATGCATACTTATACTCTCCACGTATACATGCTTTTCACTTCCGACGAGCATCGCATCCACATAAGCACGGAGACTCCGGCGACATCCCAAACAGTCGTCTGTGGTGTCTCAAAAGCGAGGGAAAAGCTCCTAACTCGGACCTGACTTTTAGTCGGTTCGTTCCTCAAGTCGGTGGCATTCACTCCTCTAGGCTAGATTGGTAGGTAACCGGAGGTGAATTATCTTTATCATTTCTCTCATTATGGATTTCAATTTGGATCTGAATTCGAATCGTGACAAACATGGATTTTTTTTTTTTTTTTTTATTTTTCAGAATTTTGTTGATTTTGTTTGAGAATTGTTACAATGCAGATTCAATTTTGATTCCGTTTACCATTTTGTTGCTCTTTTAGTGAATTCTGGAATTTTTTTGTTTAGTTCCAAGCAGAAATAGTTTAGGTTTCATATAATTCAGTCATATTCTTTGTGTTTCTCCATTTTATTTTGTCTCCTTAGGAAATGACGTATCTTGCTTCCATTTCGGCCATGGATTTTTTCTTTGTTTTAGGTAGATACTAAAATTCAAAAATAAAAACAATGACCCTTTGTTATAAAATTTTGTTGAAGGAAACTCCAGCAGTCCTTTCTTTGAGGACTGGATTTGTTCTTTTGCTGTGTGGTCCTGAAAATCTTTCATTTCATCTGCGATTACAAATGCTGTCCAAACAAAACTGTGCTTGGTTAGTTGTCATGATATTTAGATCAATGAGGTTTAGTTTAGCTTTCATTTTGTGGTTTTAAGCACATCTCTTACTAGAACAGCAAATCTTTGTACCTATCATAAGATAGATACATATTCCACATACTGTTGATATTTAAGAACTGGCTAATAGTATATGTAATTTGAAGGTTCTCCGTCGTGCTGCATGTTTCTTTACTTTTATTTTTCTAGTCCTTATTTACTTGCACAACAAAAGTCAATTCTTTAGTTATAGTTATACTCACTTGGGGGAAATTATAAATAAGATTTATATTTATTGAAGAGAGTTTTCAATTGTTACACACTGCTTAAGGTGAGCTAAGTGAGTAAAAGAGTATATGTAGTGGAATGAACGTATCTAGTTCTATGTATCTCCCCTCCATTTATAGCATGTGTCCTTGACTGTTACACTGCCTTGGCAAGAGTTCAACAGGTAGTTGGAACACATCCTCCACTACCTCCTAGTGATACAGATGATTTGTGGACAACTTTTGGTATTCTTGTAACATTCTTGATTCTTTGCCAAACGCCATTCTTGGGTTGAGTCCTCTGAGCTAGATTGAGACCACTGCTTGGACTGACTTTCATGGGCCACAACCTTTGGTCAGATCCAATGTGCCTAGATTGGGCATTTAAGAGAGTTTCAAGCGCACTATGGTCCAACTTAGATACTTAGATTGGGCCATGATAACCTACGCTAGCCAGAGCAAGGAAGTAGATAATATTTTGCAACTCCACTGAACCCCATCAGGTTGCCCTTAGTTCTGATGACTTCTTATTTTCCTCTTTTTTTTTTTTTTTTTCTTCCTTTTCTTTCTTCTTTCCTTCTTTCTCTCTCTCCTCCTTCCCCCGTCTCCCCCACCCACACACCCCATGGGCTATGTCTTTGGTCTCAGGAGCCTCCCCCTTGACTTTGGCTAAGTTGCTCATGCAAGTCACCTAAATGCTTGTTCCTTGGGATTGACCATTGTCTGTACCCACCAATGTGTCATTAGGTTTTCCTTTGCATGTACTGTGTTTTATGATTATTGTTAAAGGCATATGAACTTTTTAATTAGCTCCCTATAGGTGGTGTTAAATGATAGTATCAAATTCACTTAGGGAAATTGTAAATAAGATTTATTTTTATTGAAGAGAGTATCAACTATTAAAAAGACTTTATGCAAGATTGCAAGCTAAGTGAGTATGCGAGTATCTGTAATGGAATGGATGTATCTAGTTCTATGCATCTCCCTTCCATTTATAGCATGAGTCATTGATTGTTAAACTTCCCCTAGCAAGAGTTCAGCAGGTAGTTGGAGCATGTCTTCCACTACCTCCTCATGAGTGCCATGACCATTACAGATGTTAGTGGTATGAATGTTGGTATTCTTGTAACATCCTTCACCAAATGCCTTTTCCTGGTTGAGTTCTTTGAGTTAGACCAAGGCCACCATTTGGGCTGAATTTCACGGGCTGCAACCTCTGGTCAAATACAAGGTGCCTAGATTGGGCTTTTGAGTTGGATCTCAGTGCACCTAGGCTAAACTGAGATACTTAGACTGGGCTGCGATACTCTATCTGAGTATCTGGGCTAGTTGGGCCCATTATCCCATCATTTAGAAATGCCCAGTAGAGGGAAAACTTATAGTCTTTCTTTTCTAGGTGAGGATAGATAGGTAGGAGAGGGTGATGGGTGATCTCAGTTGGATATAGATGATAAGAACATTGTTTTAAAGCTATGCAGTTTGAAGATGGCATTTGAATATTTTTGGGATCTAATAAGTACTAGAAAACTTCTGCAACACCTTGCAAATGACATTCAATTAGGTTCTAATTTTTCACTTTTGATACGTGACTCTATGTAACTTCTCATTTCTATTTTTAACAAGATCGTAATCCGGATTGTATATGAAAAGCCATGTAGTTGTCACTCCATTAGAGGTTCCAGCCTGTCTATTAGCTAGAACTTGTTCCTTTTCCAGATAATGCGTTAGGCCGTTTCTTCGCTTTACTTTGTGGCTATTTCCATTTTAGACGTTCACTCCACCGCTCCCCCACCACCAAAGTATCGTGCAACTGTGCATATGTGATGTGTCAATGAATGAGCAACATACTTGCCGTAAGAAAAGAGATCAAGCCGTAGATCTTTATTTCTCGTTTACAGATGTCAATGCATAGTTCCGTAACTGTGCATCTTTCTTCCTTGCTGCTAGGATAAATATTGATTGAAGAGAGCCCATTTCGAAGTGTGCTCTTTGTTTCATTCTATATATCTTATTATATTATACTGAAATTGTGATCCATCTTTATCAGCAGAAGCATAGATCTGAGAATGAGGGCACTTATTCTTGTTGGAGGATTTGGCACTCGGTTGAGGCCATTGACTCTCAGTGTCCCAAAACCACTTGTTGAATTTGCAAACAAACCCATGATTTTGCATCAGGTACTTTCATGGATATGCTGTTTCTCTGGATCCATCTTCAGTCATGTTATAAAAGTTTTCTAATTTCTAAATGAAACCGTCTGTTTTTTTTGTTTTTCTTTTTCCTGTTTCCAAATATTATGCTTTCTGGGTAACTAACCATTTTTTCTTATTATCAGATTGAGGCTCTTAGGGCTGTTGGAGTGACTGAAGTGGTCCTGGCTATCAACTACCAGCCAGAGGTCAACTTTTCTTTGATGTCTATAGGTGGCTTCATTCAATGGATGATATAAAATGGGGAATAAACTAATGCTACATCATCTTTATATTGCAGGTGATGATGAACTTCTTGAAAGAATTTGAAACAAAGCTTGAAATCAAGATTATGTGCTCACAAGAGACTGAGCCACTTGGTACTGCTGGTCCCCTTGCTTTGGCTAGGGATAAACTGATAGATGATTCTGGTGAGCCATTTTTTGTGCTAAATAGTGATGTTATCAGTGAATATCCTTTCAAAGAGATGATTGAATTTCATAAATCCCATGGAGGAGAGGCTTCTATAATGGTAACCAAGGTAAATCCCCAATTGCATACCCCTTTTGCTTAGATATTTTATTTGGATGATTGGAACTTATTTAGCATTTAATGTGAAAAATTATACTCATTTATTGAAATAGGTGGATGAACCTTCTAAGTATGGTGTTGTTGTGATGGAAGAATCCACTGGGAAAGTAGAGAGGTTTGTGGAGAAGCCAAAGATATTTGTGGGCAACAAGATCAATGCTGGGATTTACCTACTTAACCCTTCAGTCCTAGACCAAATTGAGTTGAAACCAACGTCGATTGAGAAAGAAGTGTTCCCCAAAATTGCAGCCGAGAATAAACTCTATGCCATGGTCTTGCCAGGTTTCTGGATGGACATAGGACAGCCAAGGGATTACATCACTGGCCTGAGACTCTACCTCGAATCTCTGAGGAAGAAATCTTCACCTAAACTGGCTTCTGGAGCTCACATCGTTGGAAATGTCCTAGTGGACGAGACTGCCAAAATCGAAGAGGGATGCTTGATAGGACCAGACGTTGCTATAGGTCCAGGCTGTGTGATTGAGTCAGGGGTTAGGCTCTCTCGCTGCACTGTCATGCGCGGGGTGCGAATCAAGAAGCACACGTGCATTTCAAGCAGCATTATCGGTTGGCATTCCACCGTTGGGCAGTGGGCTCGGGTGGAGAACATGACCATTCTCGGAGAGGATGTGCATATCTGCGACGAGATTTACAGCAATGGAGGTGTAGTTCTCCCCCACAAAGAAATCAAATCCAGCATCTTGAACCCAGAGATCGTAATGTGAATCATCCATCATCTTTCATTATATATAAAACACCACCCTGGTTCTGTTTTTTTGGATTACTTCATTTTCTCAGTTGTTCTGAATATTTCTTGATGTTGTTCATTTTGTTGTAAAAGTGGGTTGAGAAGTATAGTCCATGGCTGGCTTGTTGGTTTTGATTTTTGAAATGTGTAGTTTGTATGTATTTATAGAAATGAATCGTTTTCGCGTCCCTTTTCTTTTATCTGGTCTGGGAGTGAAGACTGCAAACTTAAAGGGACATTTTCACTACTAAACTCCTGATTTTTATTTTTTCAAATTGATAGAGTGTTTGGTAAATAGTTGTTAGCGGCAATTTATATCGTGTACCAGGGTGTGCATTGCATTACGACGTCGTTTTTTTTTTTTTTTTTTTTTTACAAATTTTTCTTTCCAGGTGTTGGCTGTTAATTTTTATTTTATTTTTTATTTTTATTTTATTATAAAATCTCATGTTTTAAAAATGTACATAATTATCATAATTGTATAAAAGAATGTACATAATTGTATAACAAAATACACATACTCTTTTTTGAAAAGACAATACACATAATCTAACATAATACACCTAAACTTTTAACATAATACACATAAACTCTTAACATAATACACATAAACTCTTAACACAATACACATAAATTCATTGTTTCGGATGTACATAATTGTATAAAAAAATGTACATAATTGTATACCATAATGTACATAATTGCGTCAACTTCCTACACAACTTAACAAAACGACGTCGTTTTGAGAGGCGCGAGGCGCACAATGCTGTGTGCTCTGTGGTGCAGGGTATAACGACATGGCATACAACGGCATGGCCTGCGCCACCGTTTTTAGGAGAATCTCTTTTCCCGCCTGGGACAAGAATTTTTTATTCCATGCACCGATCCGGCTGACAAGCTTCTCCTCAAAGTAAGCGAAAACCGCCCTCCGGTTTCTCCCCACTACGGAAGGTAACCCCAGGTACCGGCTAATATCATCCGCCTGATTTACCCCCAAAAGATTCGCCACCTGCGTCCTGGTTTCAACCATCGTGTTCCGGCTAAAACTGATGTTGGATTTTTCAAAGTTAACCGATTGGCCAGACAACTCTTCATACTCCCGCAAACACCTCCGCTTCCTGACTGTTCACCTTAAAGAACAGCAAACTGTCGTCAGCAAAAAAGAGATGAGACACCGGCGCCGCCCCCCTCACTACCCTGCACCCATGTATCCCTCCTCTGTCCTGGACCCGCTGTAGCAGTAAGGATAAGCCCTCGACACAAAGAATGAACAAGTAAGGTGAAAGAGGATCACCCTGCCTGAGCCCCCTCGTCGGAACCACCTCCCCAACCACATTACCATTGACTGTGATGTTATATTTGACCGTAGTCACACATAACATTATGAGTTGCACCCACCTCTCCCCAAACCCCAAACCCCAAACCCAATAACATGCGGTTGAGAAACTCCCACTCCATTTTGTCGTATGCCTTGGCCATGTCTAACTTCAATGCTGCCCACCCAACCTCCCCCGTCGTTTTCCTGCGTAAATAGTGCCTCACCTCCGCCGCCACCAAGATGTTATCAGTAATCAGCCTCCCCGGTAAGAACGCACTCTCGGACTTCGAGACAATGTGTTTGAGCAGATTCTTCATCCGGTTAGCCAACATCTTAGCCATTACCTTGTAAACCACATTACACAAGGCAATGGGTCTGAGATCAGAAACCAACTCGGGGACCTTCTTTTTCGGAATGAGAACAATGTTCGTCGTGTTTAGTTCCGAAGGAAATTGACCCGTTTCGAGGCATCCCAAGAAAAATTCAGTTACATCCTTCCACACCACCCCCCCCAAAAATTATGAAAGAATCCCGGGTTCATACCATCCGGACCAGGGGCCTTATCCGAAGCCATAGCAAAAATCGCCTCACGCACCTCCTCCGCCCTAAACGGCCGTAATAGCTCTATATTCATATCCCCTGTCACACGTAGCCGAAGGTTGTCAAAAAAATTGGCACCACGGCAACCCCCAGATGTGAAAATCCCCTCATAATAACGCACCACCAAGGAATCCAGCTCTTGACCTTCCACCCAGCTACCCTCCCCATCCCTGAGTTTTAGCGAACGATTCTTCCTCTTTCTATTAGACACAGAAAGATGGAAACACCTGGTGTTCCTGTCCCCCTCCCTCAGCCAGTGCTGTTTGGCCCTTTGTTTCCAGTACATATCCTCCTGCTTCAACAATAACTGTAATTCGTCATTTAACTGGTTAAAAACCCCCAACTCTCGAGCCCCTGTTCAACCCCTGAGTGGCCTCAACTGACGTCGTATCACCTCAATCCTCTTGCCAAACCGATGGCACCGTTCCCTCCCACCCCCCACCCCCAACTCACCAGACGCTCCCCACACAAGGCTAGTTTCTCATGTAAACTCCTATTCCCTGTTTCACCCCAGGCCTCCCTCACCACCCCTCCACATTCCTCGTCCAGTAACCAGGCATTTTCAAACCTGAAACCCTTATGTCTCCTCACCTCTCGAGTTTCATACACATCCAAAAATAGCGCAGCATGATCGAACATATCGGTTTCTAAACAATAGACCCGAGCTCCCTCATGAAGACCCCTCCACTCCCCATTGGCCACCACCCTATCCAACCGCTCTTCTATCCAGTCCACAATTGTAACACCCCTAAATTTTAAAACTTTTAATGCTTATGAAATAAAGGCAATTCTATTACTAAATCCCAAACAGAGCATAACTAAACATAATTGTTGGGGAGCTATGCCACATCTGAGCTGGAGAATTCAGATGCACAGGCTAAACTTTCTGAACAACAAAAATCCAAATCAATGTCATAGTACAACATCAATGCACGTAGGCCGATAAAAGAACTAATCTAGCTAGGTCCACGGGTCCAACTAGCGCGCCCCGGAGCTACTCATCTGTGCCAAAAAGCTAAATATATCTGTTCAGCGAATAATGATGGTAACCCACTCCAACGCGTTAAATACAATATAGGTAGATATATATATGGAAAATCATTTTGAAGCCGGAATACAAATATACTTATGAAACTCTAGTTTAAAATCGAGGATAGACTCAATCAAGCAAAGGTAGGCACATTCAATATAATTAATCACACACATAAAGATTCTAGCATGCACCCTAAGGTCACAAGACTATTCCATATCAATCATATCAGTATTCAATCAACCACGATAAATCACGTTTATACATTTGATGGTGCCGCAGGACCCTTCACGTGCCCATACACGAAGTGTTAGTGCATATAGCTCTGGCATGGCCCCGAAGCACCCTGCCTATACCGCAGCACAAGGAGATTGATCGCAACCAATCGATGAACCGCAGCTCATTATATCATAACGTTTGATCGCAACTAAACGGTGGACCGCAGCCCGATGATTATGTATATCTGATCGCAACCAGATTATGGACCGCAACCCTATATATATATATATATATATATATATATATATATATATATATATATATCTAGTATACTAATAAGAGCCCAAGAGAGTTAGGCCTATAATGGGTAGAAAAAATGGCGGTCACATATTTTAATCAAATGAATGGCTCAGATTAATTAAAAGATTGATCAGGTTTAAATTTTACACTAAAATTTCCTAAAATACCCACACACCGTTACTAATTTCGTTAAAATTTTAAGAATTGCCGTTAGTTCACCGTTAACTTACTCATTGATTTCAATAAAAAAAGGTCTTAGGTTCGAGCCTCATCCCAATCAAAGTCACCGTTAATTTACTCATTGATTTCAATAAAAAAAGGTCTTAGGTTCGAACCTCATCCCAATCAAAGTTGGCATAATTAGTACTCTATTTTACTCTTATTAAATTATATAAATAATAATTTAGTAGTTACAACAAAAAATAATACATATGCATTTCTTTAATTTAGAATTATGTGTCCACAATGCCTTTATTCAAAAAAAAAAAATTATTCATTATCAATCAATTAAATAAGAGAAATAATTTTATTAGTTATATTGTCTTTATTTTTCTTCAATATAAAAATTCTTTATATTCAAATTTATTAATTGATTATATTCGCTACATTATCCTTACAATGTCTTTATTCATTGAAAAAAATTTATTAATTATCAATAAATTAATTAAAAGAAATATTTTCATTAGTTATATTGTCTTTATTTTTCTCAAATGTAAAAATTTTTACATTCAAATTCATCAATTGATTATATTCACTACATTATCTATTATCTTTTTTGTGCACTATTTTTCTAATTAAATATCAAAGTTATAATACAAAATAATGCTATATATTTATTTGCCAAGTATTTTATTAATACCATGAAAAAATTAAAAAAAATATAATTAATAAAGCCAATCATATTAACTACTTGAGAGATTTTGTGACAACGAGAGTATTCAAATCACACAATAAATTGAAGTGAGAACTACCTCGCAATGTCCTTGTTTGACAATCAGCAGTTAGCGGTTAGCGTTAGCGGATTATACTAGCGGATTTGACCAGCGAATTTATTTAATTATTAACATTGGGTAGAAAAAATGACTGCCAAATTATTAAATAAAATGAATGGTTCATATTGTTCAGGTTTTAATTTTTTCTTTTAAGATTTTCTAATTTATCCTTAATTATATGATTATCCATTTAGCTTTTCCGTTAATTCACCGTTAGTCTAATTCTAATATTAAAGTCTAATATAGAATTATAACTACACCATTAATCTAATTCTAATATTAAAGTCTTAATAGAACTTAACCACAAATCCTAATGTCGGAATCTCCTCAAACAATATTAGTATATATTTAATATTTTATGTCCTAATTTTTATTTGTTCTCCCTTATGTCCCGTATTTGGTTTCAACCATACCTATACAATTATTTTATTGACAATTATAATCAATCTTGACTATATTATCTTGCATTTGTAAACTTAGAATTACCTATTTAACCTGCACGGGCTTAGCTCAATGGTTTAGTGGGTAGTATTTGGAAGAAGAGACGAAGGTTTGAACCTCGGCGGCTGCAGTGCGGGAATTATGTCCAAAGTGGGCAGATTCCTTGTGTGTATCAGCATTTGGCCCTGTCTGCTGAACCATTGAGTCACCGTGATTTACAACTTCCCACAATGCTCTGTCGGGTCGGAGTGTGGGGGACCTTGGGGTTGGGGACTCAACCTTTGGGAGAAGAATTACCTATTTAAATACGCAAATTCAACCTTCAATTATCTATGCATGAACAATTTCAATATAATCCTGCCTTAATATACTTTATAGTACTTATTTAAAAAAAAAGGCATTGGACATTATCCCAATCGCGCAATGCGCGTAAAAAACTAGTATATATATATATATATATATATATATATATATATATATATATATATATATATATATATATATAACACCCGATGGTTCTCAACCCATCTAACTGCCTATATAGCCAATTGATTGCAACCAATTGGGGTATCATGCACAATTAACACATAAGCCAAGCACATGCAACCCACATTAACACATAAGGAGGGGGGAATCATTGGGGAACACTTATCCTTATATAACTTATGCGTGGCCAACCACATTAAACTACTCGAGACACGCCTAAGGGGTCATGCACCTTCCTCCTAGGCCAACGGAATACCAATTCGACTAGCATGCAATACATAAGACTCTTCCATCCTAAGAATGGTACCCGATACATCAACTAGACTCATATACGACAAACGGGGTACAATGGGACGCGGGGACACATTAAACGGGGGAAAACATCGTGACTCACACCGAAATTCCAGCGGGTGGAGGGCTACCCGCCGGCGGCGAGTCACAAGGCAGCGGGTGCCCGACGGGCAGTCGCCTGCCCGCCGGCTGCCCGCTGGCAAGAGGCGTTGGGCAGCGGGTAGGTGGCGGGTACCCCTGCCCCCACTTACCCCCCACTGACTCCTATGTAATAAATTGGTCCCGGGATCCCTCGTGGAACCCGAAACCATGTCCAGACACATTTAAACACAAACGACGACACCACGTAATCAAGTAACGGATTAAAATCAAGAACCCCACCAAATACATTCTAACACGACTCCTAAACATGCCAAGACTCAACACCCGAACATGCAAAATCCCACCCAAACATACCAGGAATAACACAACACGAAATCCACGTTTTAACCCTAGGGCTCTAGTCATAATTAAAACACAAGATCACTTATATAATTTATCTTAGAATCAAGAACATCAAGATTATCACATAAGTATCAAGATTAACACATAAACATCAAGATCATCCCATAAACATCAAGATTATCTCATAAACACCAAGATTATCTCATAAACACCATATCAATCTCAGGCAAAGCCTTATCAAGACGCAAGCACAGAATCATATATCAAGGAGCCAATGAAGAAGATTATAGCAAGGAAAATAGGTTTTGTTGAGACATGGGTTACCTCTTAGCCTTAAGTAGAATCCTTGGCTACTAAGGTTCTTTCTCTAAGATCTCCTCTTCGTGATTTCTCCTACGTTTGGTGGTAGGGAAATTCTTGGGAATTCTTGTGTGGTGGAATCTATTGTGGTGGGATTTGTAGGTGCCTCCTAGGTCCTTATATATATTTAAGAGTCCTAACTAAGGTTTGAAAGGTAAGGATTCACTTATTCTATTCCTTATAGGACTAAGGTTTTGGTTTAGAGATAAGGGTCCATGATCCATGGTGGACCCCTTCTTAATTAATTAAGGGAATTTAAATCTCTTTTAATGGCAAGCAATTAAATAATTAGTCTGGGTTAGAGGCCGTAACACGGGGTGTTACAACAGTCCCCTTCCCCCGCCCCCATGTGAAAGGATATCCCAACGTGGGCAAACTACTCAATCCACAATACTCCAAAGTTTCCGAAAACCCCTGTAACAGGCCCACGGGATGTGGTCTACCCCCCTCTTCTCCGCCTGGGATTCTAAATAATTGAAATCCCCCACCATGACCCACGACAACCTTGATCTACCACCCAAACTTCTTAACAGCTGCCAAGCCTCTCTTCTCCGTCCCCTGTCCGGGAACCCATAATAGCAAGTTAGCCCCCATCTCTCCTCCCCCTCACCTCTAAATCAATATGATTCTTACTATAGCTTAACAGACTCGCCATATTATTCGTAAACCACAACAGTGCAAAACCCCCACTCCGTCCCACATTATCTACATGAAATAAACCCTCAAATCCTAGTTTCACCCTCAGTCTTTCTGCATGATCTCTGTTTACCATTGTTTCCATTAAGTAAATAAAGTCGGGTTTCTTAACGGCGGCAAGAGCCGCAACCTCCCGAACTGTCCGTGGATTACCCAAGCCACGGTAGTTCCAACTCAACACACTCATTGGGCACGGCGGTCCTGAGCCTTAGGACCCGCCAAAACAATGAAAGACCACTATCCCCCATAACCACATCTGCCTGTGGTTCCCCATCTCCCCGACGCCAACGAGACACCGGCTTCTTCCTCACCAGCCCCTTTATCACTGCCCGAACACCCCAATACCACACCTACCTTCCCGTTCACCCCTCCTAGTTTTCAAACTCGTGACCAGCCACTGGTCTCCAACCTCCCTTCCATCCCTGCCACTGCCCGCCCTCATACAACTCCCAATGAGAATGTGTCGGGTTCAACAACTGCCTCCCTCACGAGAGCACAGAAGCGATCAATGTGGCTAAGAATGCCACAATAAAAGCAGAATCGATGTAAACGCTCATATTTAAAAAAGATCCAGGACCACATACCGTCACGGCGTATGAGTTTCATTCTACGTTTCACCGGTTTGTGTACATCTAAAGCCACTCGAATTTGGAAAAAGCTTCTGCCTAGTCCCGTGTTCACCGCATCCAGTTTCTTGAAACGGCTGACGTAATTGCCGATCTATTCGAGGATGGGATCCGCCGTGTAGCCATATGGTAGGTCGTAAACCTGCACCCATATCGGCAGTTCAAACAAAGCCACCGACGCTGGAATGTCTATGGCTTCTAGCATGGCACACACCAACGATGAATTCTCAAAAGCCCAGGGCCCTTGTTCGAGAACGAATCGCGCATCTGACTCCAGGTAAAATTCAAAGAGGAATAGGTTGGTCTGAACCTCCACCACCTTGACTCCCTTCGCAGGTCTCCAGGACGCCGCCATCACCCTCTTCATGGTGTCAAACTTCACCGCCCGATCTGTAAGAAACCGGCCGACGAGAGAACACGCCCTCTCCTCATTTGTTACAGGCGGATCGACTCCCTCCACTGGCGGTATGCCACTCTCCTCGTCCTCCAGCGTGATGTCGGACCATCGGTTAGTGATATCGTCCATGTTGACGCGCAGACAGAGTAGACAGAACAGGACAATCGTACACAGTGAGTATAGAATAATCGTAAACAAAGAGAATAGATCATGATCGGACATGCATGGAAACACCCCATTATATATCTTGGGAGGGAGAAACCCTTATCTTAGGGAGAGAGAACGTGCGACGTGCATCGTGCGTATAAAAAAATGTATAGTAGAATACATGATTCTATTACTTTTACCAAATTTCACTTTTTCTTTTCTTATAAAATATAAATATATTTTGAAATAAATTTGATTGATTTAAAAAAAAAAAATTGTTCCTTAGCCAAACCAACACAACACCTTTATCCACATATGTAACTTTAAATTCGGACAAGAATTTTATTTCATGTGTAGCATAATATGTTCTTGCTAGTTTTGTTGTTGTTGTTGTTGTTGTTGTTGTTGTTATTATTATTTTTTGTTTTTTTTTTTTTGGGTGAAAGGAAATAGTAATCACTATTTGAGGGTGTAGATTGAGTACCGACCAAACTCAGTGTTTATTGTTGGTTTGATTTCTAAATAAGGATTATCATTATATATATATATATATATATATATATATATATATATATATATATATATATATATATATATATATATATATGGTAGGATATATCCCGACCGACACAACTCGGATTTTCTCGTTCTTTGTGCAGGTTTTACAGGTCGGACATTCTTAAAGGAGTGACGGTCGGACCCGACCGGCGGACTTCCCGACCAGGGTTTTATCAGCCGTTCGGTGGGCCTTATCTTACGAAGAGTCAAGGATCTCGAGAAGAGGCACGTGGCAGTGTTACACGTTGACAGAGAGGGCTTGCCGGGTGAAGACGCGTGGAGGCTACGTGGGTTACATGCCGGCCGGCCGGAGATGTGTCTCCGGCCTAGAGGCTATAAATACCCACGGCGGCTACAGTGAGAGGGACTTTTGGACGATTGATAAATTATCTACAGAGCTGCCCGACCGCAGTCAGTCGGCTCTCGGGATAATCACTTAGATTATATTAGGTCCTTCTTGATCAATAAAATAGCTCTATTTGTTATTATTTGATCTCCTTTAAGTACTTGGACTGCTTAACACATGGAATTAGTACTTTCATTTTGGCGCCGTCCGTGGGGACCAGGTACGAAAGCTATCGTAAACGAGTACCATATCCTTCTTATCACCATGTTTCCGTTCATGTACCAAGCACCCGAGGATGAGCAAGCGGACGCAGCAAGTTCATCCGACCACCAACGTACACAGTATCAAGGTCAGACAGTTGACCTGAACCTCAACCTATCACCACCACGATCGGCGGGCCCGAACCCGGTTAATTATATTCAACCAGTGTATCCAACGCCCGGGCAACAATATCCGTTCCCGGAGAGTTATCCATATCCGGTTCCACCTCCTTAATATGGGTGTTGTCATGGGACACAAATGTATTATCCACCACCAACCGGTTATCCGCAATTTATGCCTGCGTACACGGCTCCAGCTTCCGCTCCCCCGAACTACCCGACCATGCTGACTGAGCCGGAGCTTCAGCCCGCTCCCCGGGCTAGACGCTCGGATCGTTCGAGGTTGGGGTCGCAGGGGGCTGAGGTCATGGAGGAACCACGGTAGGCTCCACATGTTCAGCCGGAAACACACGCTCAGGTGGCTGAAGACCCTGAGATAGAAGCCAACCGGGCGATGGCATTCGAGCGGCTCCGACCAGCAATGAGGTAAAGATTGGGACCGCAGGATCCGAACACGCGCTTGGTTGATTCTCCCATGCGAGCGGCCAGTCAATTGGGATCGTCAGGACACAATGGGCCTCAAGCGCATCGACGACGCCGGGCTCGGGAACCGGCCCGCACGGTCGACCAAGACGAGACCCGAGGAATGTTAAACGATCTTCGCGCAGAATTTACTCGCTGGCAGAACGAGCACGCCTCAAGGCCTCCTCCCGATCATACCGCTTCATTATTGCGGACACCCTTGACGGCGGAGATCATGGCTCAACCCTACCTACTTGATTTGCGAATCCCCGGAAACAAAGAATATGACGGCCGGACAGACCCGGAGGTGCACGTCAACACTTACTATGGAAATATGATGATGATGGGAGCGACTGACGTCGTGATGTGCCGAGCCTTCTACTCGACGCTTTCTAGTCGAGCGGCCGAGTGGTTCAGGACCTTGCAACCGGGATCCATATCTGATTTCGCCAGTTTGGCGACCAAGTTCATGCGAAAGATTATCACTTCCAAAGTTATCCGGAAGCCTTACATTTATCTTGAGAGGGCTAAGCACCTAGAAGGAGAAAGCTTTACCGAATTTCTAGTCAAGTGGAAGGCGGCGGTCAGGGAGGTCGAGCCAATGGACGACCTGACGGCCATTCACATGTTGCACATTTCTCTTCGAGCTGGTTATCTATACCAGGATTTTATACTCCATCCGCCTGCTACTTATGAAGAAGCCCTCCGTAGAGTGACGGATTATGCTAACGCTGGTGAGGCCAATGCCGTCAAGAGATCGCAAGAGGTTGGCACGTCATCCCGAAAGCCTTCCGGTCGGGCGGATCATCGGTCGGGTGAAGATCATCCCCGACCCCGAACACGGCCGGGAGAGTTTATGGCCTTAAACCGATCTGCAGCGGAGGCCATGCAATACGCCCAGTCCTCTAATCTTATTCGTCTACCTCATCCCGGGCTGGATGGGAAGGATAAGTCGAAACATTGCGCTTATCATCGATGTGCTAGGCATGACACAGAGGAATACACGCATTTAAAGCAGCTGCTGGAAGATTTACTCCAATCGGGGAAGTTGGATAAGTGTGTTGGCAGGAGAGAAAAGAATAAAAAACCGGGTGAAAGAAAAGATCACAGACGGTCTCATCATCGTTCTGACCGATCGGATCAAGACCGAAGAGATCCCGATCCCCCGTCGGGTGGACGATCAACATCCAAAGACCATCTATGTTATATTTGGGGATTTGGAAGATGCTTCCCAGGCTCGGGAAAGTTGCCCGGTCGCGATCGTCGACTCCCGGGAAACCGGTAAGAGGCAAAAGATAGAACTAATAACCTTCTCTCTTAAAGACCAGCCGGAAAGTGGAGACAATGGGATGGAATCCCTTGTTGTCACGATTGATATTATGGAAACCGATGTCCAAAGAGTAATGGTGGACAACCGGAGCAGTGTGAACGTCCTTTATTTGGACGTGTTTGGGAAGCTAAAATTGGACAAGCGAGAGCTGATTCAGGTCGGCATGCCCTTGTTAGGATTTACCGGGACTACCATTCGCCCTGAGGGAAAAATCGTGCTCCCGGTTGAGCTTGGAACCCCACCAAGATCAATAAAGACAGAGTTGGAATTTGTGGTGGTCAACCTTCATTGTGTTCACAATGTCATCTTGGGCCGACCGACCATTATGAGGATCGGCGGGATCATATCAATGCCTCACTTATGCATGAAGTTCCCAACCCTGGCCGGTGTTGGAGTTTTACGAGGTGACGTGCAATCGGCGAGAAAATGTTAATCCCGGGCCGTCAATCGGCGTGATGCCAGTTCTTCGGAAGCTGTCAAAGATCAGAAGGAACAACCCGAGCCCTCTGAGGAAATAGAGGAGGTTCCTTTGTAAGGAGCGACCAGAGAGGAAGATAAAGATCGGTCGGGCCCTCACCCCTGAATTACGACTGGAAGTGTTGGCGATCCTCCGGGAATTCGCTGATATATTTGCATGGGGGCCTGAAGATATGCCTGGGATTGACCGAACTGTAATCTGCCACAAGTTAGCTGTAGATCCCGCGACTAAACCGGTCGTTCAAAAGACTCGGCATTTATCCTCCGATCGCCGAGAGTTCGTTCGAGATGAGGTGAAGAAAATGGCTGCAATTGGGCACATCCGCCCGGTCACTTATCCTGAGTGGGTGGCCAACATTGTACTCGTTCCAAAGCCTCTGTCCTGGAGGATGTGCATTGACTTCACCGACTTGAACAAAGCATGCCTGCTAGATCCTTACCCATTGCCGAGCATCCACCAGATGGTTGACATGACGAAACGGTCGGGGCTGAGCTGATGAGCTTCATGGACGCTTTCAAAGGTTATCATCAAATCATGATGAACCATGGAGATGAGAGTAAGACGGCCTTTGTCACGCCTAACGGGTTGTATTGTTACCGGTTATGCCGTTCGGCCTCCGAAATGCAGGAGCGACTTATCAGCGAATGATCAATATGCTCTTTGAGGACCTACTAGGCTAAACGATGGAAGCTTAAATCGACGATATGCTAGTGAAGAGTCGGGACCCAGCAGATCATACTCGGGATCTCCGACAGTGCTTTCAAATCATGCGGAAGTACCAGCTACGTTTGAATCCTAACAAGTGCACGTTTGCTGTGCAAACGGTAAAATTTCTTGGCTACATGATGACGAAGAGAGGGATCGAGCCAAACCCCGCCAAGGTCAAAGCAATTCTTGACATGCAGCCACCCACGACCGTTCGGGAGGTGCAATAGTTGACCGGGCGAGTGGCAGCCCTGAGCCGATTTCTTTCAAAGTTGGCCGAGCGCGCTTTACCGTTCTGATAGTACTAATTCCACGTAGTGTGGTCAAAGTAATAATACGACCAGGTTAAAACAAGTAAAACTTTTATTGATCGTGTAAAAGGACTTAATACAATCTAAGTGGCTATTCCGAGGGCCGACTGACTGCGGTCGGGATGCTCTGTAAATAGCCTATCGATCGTTCCAAAAGTCCTTCACACTGTTGCCGCCGTGGGTATTTATAGCCGCTAGGCCGGAGACACAGCTCCGGCCGGCCAGAATGTAACCCACGTAGCAACCACGTGTCTTCACCCCGCGAGCCCTGCCTGTCAACGCGCAACGCTGCCACATGCCTCTTCTCGGCTCTCTCGTCTAAGGACTATCGATCGGGAGTTGAAGACGTTAGTCGGGTGATGCGCCGGTCGGGAACGACCGGGTTCTTCCAAGAATATCCGACCTGTAACCTGCATAAACAAGAATAAAACACGTGGCCAATAGCCCCCCACCCCGGGCCTTTTTAACTGCCTGGGAAAAAATGGGATGGAATGAAAAAGTCCAATCAACCGCCGCCAAACCCGACCGGACAACTGGCATTCTGTCGTGCCACGTGTCAGCTTCTGCGCGCCTCGGAGTCCGGATCGGTCACCACGCGAAAGTGGGCCGTTTCCCGTCCAAAAGTTCTCTTATAAATAGGCCCTTCTGAAATTCATTTGAACTTCTACCAACCCTCTCAATCGATCGGAGCATCCCGAGCGAGCAACTTCAAGAGTCGGTCGAGCAACCTGAACTTCAGCATTCTCCGCTAACTGCAATCACTCGGTAAGTCTCTTTCCTTTAGCTTTTTACTTTTTTGCTTTATATTACCTCCCAATGGCCAACTACGGACCTTAACTGACCACGACCGGGTCGTACCCGACCTTAACAATATCCCGAGCGCTTTCTAGGAAGACAGCATGTCAGATACAGATAGTCATAATATCTCGGGCGCGGACTACGATGACGCGGTCGAGAAACTGAGCGAAGAAATAGATGTCAAGGCATCTTCACCAGAGGTCATTCAAAGACCACCAAGAGCCTCCGAGCGACAAAGGTCGTCTAGCTCGGAGGGGTCATCTAGCTCGAGCGGATCGAGCAGCGGAAGCGACGAGGCTACAACGAGCGAAAAACGCTCCTCGACCGAAGCTGCCCGGGAAACGCCGACTCGGGTAATTGGGGATTGCCCTCAGGCAGCACCTCCGACTGATGATCGGGAGGCCACACAAGAGCCGGCCGCGGAAGACCCGGCTGCCCCGCCCGCACCGGCCGATGGCGAGTTCGTATTTTTGAACAGCGAGAGCGTCGAGCAGCAAGAGAGCCTGCTGACGTCGGGGGAAACGGCGAGAATTTCTACCATGCTCACCGGTCGGGTCCGTTTCGACACCCGCCGGAGTCTGGGAAACATCATCGAGCGCCACGAAGGCAAATAGATCGGGATGCACTACGACTCACTCCAAGCACCGATCCAGTTCCCCTTCTCCGCTCTCTTGACCGCGTTTTTGGGCTACTACCGAGTGGCCCCGGCCCAGATATGCCCGAACGCGCATAGGATTTTGGCTTGCTTTCCGCAAATCTGCGCTCGGCACAAGGTCGCGTGCACGATGGAGTTGTTCAACTTCATCTACCAGGTGAAGACCCTACCGGCCAAGTACGGAGGCGGATTCCTGATGATCCAGTCCCGGACGGACCTGTGCACAATCGAGCACCTGCCCGGGAACAACAAGGGTTGGAAAAACAGGATCTTCTCGGTCGAGTACGACCCGTGGATCCTCCTGGTCGAGAGGACGTGGAGTACTCACTATAGGAAGCAAGTTACGCCGGTCGAGACAAAGGCCCTTCAGGATGCCGTCTCCAAGATCTCGAGCGAGATCCATGAATAAAAGATCTTCTGCTCGAGAGAGAGCTATGATGAGGCCCGACTGCCACCGCCGCGGTACGATCTTGAAGAAAAGTACGTGCCCGAGCCAACGGGCGTGACGATTGCGATGTGGCCGAACGAAGCGATGCTGTGAAGAAGTAGTCTAGGTCGTGTAGATTCCGATCGTGTATTTTACTTCTTCGTTTTTGTTAAGTGAACTCCATCGGGAGCCCGATCCCGACCTGTACCGGGAACATTTTGATTTATGAAATTAAGTTTTCTTCTTTCAACTTGACTTGTCCGGTTTTTACTTCTTATGCATTTACTTTTGTTTGTTTGTGTGCCGGTCGTCCTTTGCCCGACCATTCGGCCTAATGGCTTGGTCGATCGTGTCCCGACCTAATGGCCTTTTGACCTTTCGAAAACTCGAAAAACTTTTTTGGCCTGTTCGTTTGGGGTTTTCCTGATCGCCTGGCCTTGTGATTTCCTTCCTTAACCCTAGCCCCCACACTGTTGTGCACACAAGGCACGAGTGAGTGCGACAGTGGAAAGAAGTTGGACGGATCGGGGAGTTTTTGATGGAGCTCTGGTTTCCCCGATCGATGGCGTGACCCGAGCGTCCGCCGAAGATGAGCGCTATAGTCGGTCGTTAGAATTTGACCGGCCATGTGGTAGTTGACTATTAAAGCCAATTAGGTAGATGGCTATCAGAGCCGATTAGCTGTACACCCCTATCGGTCGGGACCGAGGGAGAGGTGTTGTATGGGGCGAAACGCCCCTCTTCATTTGCTGATGTCGAGTCTCGATCGGGTAGATTTCGAGCACGACTGGTTGGGGAAGCAGATTTAGAACAACCTACTTCATGCTTAAACAATAAAAATAACCGATCAGGCCGTCGTATGCAAATGGTCGAGCAATCACCGGTCGTATATACATTAATAACTCCCGTTCGCAGACGGTTAACAATTTACAAATATACAAGTGATAAACGATGGATGGGCCCACTCGCAGGTCTAAGCCCCCACTCCATCTATAATTACCAAGGTTGCAAAAATCGCGCCTAGGCGCTAGGAGGCCGCCGCGAGGAATGGCCTCGGCGGCCTCCTACGCGGCCAGCCGGCTAGGCGGCCGCCTAGACCGCCTAACCGGCAGGTTCGGCGGTTCGGCGATTTTCTTTTTTTTTTAAATGTCGAAAAAGTTTCGGAAGGCATAACTTTTGACTCGGTTGTCCGATTCGGTCAATTTTTTTTCAAAGGCGGTTTGGTCCACTAATTTCTCAAAAAAATGCTTCTTTAGCTCTTAATTTTAGTTTTTTTTTTTTTTTTTTTTTTTTTTTTTTTTTTTTTTTATGTATTTAGATGGTTTAAACAATCTTTTGAACAATCTTACAACCACTTTTGTAAATAGTTTCTAAGAAATAACTATGAAAACCTTATGTTTTAGTACTAAATTTTGAAAATTTTTAATTTAAATTTATTTAATTAAAAAAAATAAAAAAAATAAAAAAAATAAAAAAAGATAAAAAATCGGCGCCTAACGTTTTTTGCAACATTGATAATTACAAAGCTAATGCCTAAACAGTACGAGGTGCTCGGAGTTCCACGTGCCGTCGATCTGTCTCCCGGTCGTTGTCTCCAACCGGTAAGTTCTCGGCCGCACGACGGCTGTGACGATATACGGACCTTCCCAATTTTGAGCTAGCTTTCCACCTTCTAAAGGCTAACTTGCCTCTTGACGGTGTAGAACATAGTCTCCGACTTGGAAATACCGAGGGTTGACCCGAACATCCTTCGAGCTCCTCAATCTTTTCTGATACTCGGACATACGCCGAGCGGCCAGTTCTCTCTTCTCTTCGACCCCATCGAGATGCACGACCATAGAGTGTTCATTTTCCTCAGCGTTGTAAGATCGCTACCTAGCGGTCGGGATCCATGCCTTGATCGGGAGTCGAGCCTCGGCCCCGTAGACTAGGGCGAACGGCGTCTCTAAAGTTGCCTCCCTCGGGGTTGTCCGATAAGTCCAGAGAACATAAGGGTGCTCATCGGCCCAACTACGACCCGCAGATTGCAACTTCTTCTTCAGACCTTCCAGGATTGTCCGGTTAGCATTCTCGACTTGTCCATTTCCCTGGGGGTAAGCCACCGACGATCGGATGGAGGTTGTCCCGATCGTTGCAAGAAAATTCTAAAAGTATTGGCTTACAAACTGGCGGCCGTTGTCGCTGATGAGATGCATGGGCACGCCAAACTGGGAAATGACATTGCGCCAAAGAAACCTAGCGCACTGTTGGGAGGTGATCGTGGCTAATGGCTCGGCCTCGATCCACTTGGAGAAATAGTCGATGGCGACAATGACCAATCTCCTCCGTCCGGATAGTTGCGGGAATGGCCCCAAAATATCCACCCCCCACCTTGCAAAAGGAATTGCAGTCGTGACCGGCTGGTAGAATGTAGCCGGTCGTCCGGGCATCCGAGCGAACAACTGGCATGTCTCACACTCCCTTGCAAGCTTCTCACAATCTAGCTGAAGAGACGGCCAGTAATACCCAATCAGCATTATACGGCGAGCTAACGATCGGCCTCCTTGATGTGACGAGCAGATGCCCGAATGCAATTCCTTCATAACCAAATCAGCTTCAAACGCTGTCAAGCAACGCATGAGCGGGCCTCCGTACGACCGCCTATACAAACGACCATCTTGCACCTGAAATCTGGGAGCTCTGAGCTTGGCCTTTCGAGCACGATGGGGGTCGTTTGGGAGCCGACCGTGCTCGAGGTATTCTATCATATTTGTGATCCATGTGTCCTCCGTCGGTTGGATAGGTGCGACCGGCAATCGGTGGATGTTGTGCCTCGGGATCACCAAGATCCGAGCAATCTTCGACATATGTTCCAGGGCATCTTGAGCTAACTTGGACAGAATGTCCGCGTCATCATTATCCAGTCGGGGAACATGTCGAACGGTGTACCCTCGGAAGAAAGTGAGCTTTTCCATAGCCAGGTCCCGGTAGGCTTGTAATCACTCGCCGTTCACTTCATAGTCACCACGGACCTGCCCAACCACGAGTGCAGAATCAGTCTGAGCCCGGATGTAGTCAGCCCCCAAATCCTGAGCGAATTGCAGGCCGTTGACAAAGGCCTCGTACTCGGCTTCGTTGTTGGTCGGATGGAACTGATACATCAATGCAAAATATACTTTGAAACCCTCCGGGCTCGTGCCCACGACCCCTCCTCCTGCTCCTTTCTAGCTACTTGATCCATCGGTGGCCAACGACCACCACGCCGCTGCGGGGTCCTCGACCTCCGGGGGACGGATCTCCTGAGCGGTGCACTCGACCAAGAAGTCTGCCAACACTTGACCCTTTATTGCTGGTCGTGGTCGGTACTCAATAGCATACTGAGTCAGCATGAGCGCCCACTTAACTAAGCGCCCTGAAGAAGAAGCGGTCCGGAGAACTGGGCCGATCGGCTGATCGGTCAACACTCGAATGGCTCTACCTTGGAAATAGGGAGCTAACTTCTTCGCGGCTATGTACAGAGCATAGACGACCTTCTCTAGCCGGGAGTACCGGAGCTCGGGACCATGGAACGCATGACTCACATAGTACACCGGTCGCTGGACCCCTTCCGGATCAGTTCGGCACAAAACTACGCTTACTGCTCGATCGGATACGGCGAGGTACACGTCTAACTGTTCCCCGAGCTCTGGCTTCAATAGTACGATGGGTGACATGAGATATTCCTTCAACTCATCGAAAGCCGCTCGGCATTCATCGTCCCAGACTAATCCATTCACCTTGCGCAATACCTTGAAGAATGGTAAAGCGCGCTCAGTTAGCTTGGAGAGGAAACGGCTTAAAGTTGCCAACCGACCGGTCAGTTGTTGCACCTCCCGAACGGTAGTGAGGGGTTGCATATCCAGAATAGCTTTGACCTTGGTCGGGTTGGGCTCGATCCCTCTTTTGGTCATCATATAGCCGAGGAATTTCCCCGTTTGAACCACAATGTGCACTTGGTCGGGTTCAATCTCAACTGGTACCTCCGCATAATCTGAAAACATTCCCGGAGGTCCCGAGTGTGGTCGGATTGGTCCCGACTCTTGACTAGCATATCATCTATATATGCTTCCATCGTTCGGCCCAAGAGATCCGCAAATAGCATGTTGACCATCCTCTGATATGTTGCTCCCGCATTGCGAAGGCCGAACGGCATCACTCGGTAACAGTACAGCCCATCCGGGGTCACGAAAGCTGTCTTACTCTCGTCTTCATGGTGCATCATTATCTGGTGATAACTCTTAAAGGCATCCATGAAGCTCATGAGCTCGGCCCTGGCCGCCTCGTCGACCATTTGATGAATACTCGGGAGTGGGTATGGGTCGAGCGGGCAGGCCTTGTTGAGGTCGGTAAAGTCTATGCACATCCTCCACGCTGGGGCTTAGGAACCAGAACAATGTTAGCCACCCACTCGGGATAGATAACCAGTCGGATATGCTCGATCGCCGCCATCTTTTTGACCTCTTCTTTGACGAACTCTCGGTGATCGGAAGATAAGTGCCGCGTCTTCTGGACGACCGGCTTGGCCGCGGGATCTACGAAAAGTTTATGGCAGATGACTGTACGATCGATCCCGGGCATGTCCTCGGGCCCTCACGCAAAGATATCGGCAAATTCACGAAGAATTTCCAGCACTTCTGATTGTAGCTCGGGGGTAAGGGCCCGGCCAATTTTGATCTTCCTGTTCGGTCGGTCCTCGGACAGGGGAACTTCTTCAATTTCTTCGGAAGGCTCGAGTTGCTCCTTCTGGTCACTGGTTGCCTCTTTCACGATCGTTTTCACCCGGGAAGACGTGCCAGTATCACGTTTGTTAACGGCCCGGGTGTAACATTTCCTCGCGGATTGAACGTCTCCGTGAACCACACCGACCCCATTGGGGGTGGGAAATTTCATGCATAGGTGGGGCATGGAAATTATCCCACCAATCTTCATTATGGCCGGTCGGCCCAAGATGATGTTGTGGACGCAGTGCAAGTTCACCACAACAAACTCCATCTCGGTCTTGACAGATTTTGGCGGGGTGCCGATCTCGGCCGGGAGCGTGATCTTTCCTTCGGGGCGGATGAGGGCCCTGGTGAATCCTGACAAGGGTACACCGACCGGAATCAGCTCGCTCTTGGCCAAATTAAGCTTTTCGAAGACGTCCAAATAAAGGACGTTAACACTGCTTCCCATGTCCACCATGACTCTGTGGACATCGGTCCCGTTCACGTCAATCGTGACCACGAGGGCTTCCAATCCGTGGTCACCGCTGTTAGGTTGATCCTCCACGGTGAAGGTTATAGGCTCTATCTTTTGCCTTTTCCCGGTATCACGGGAGTCTACGATCGCAACCGGGCAGTTCTCCCTCGGTTGAGAAGCGTCGTCCAAACCGCCAATGATCACATGGATGGTCGGTTTGCCTGCCGGTCGGCTGCTAGATGGAGGGTCCGGGTCTCTGCGGTCCTGACCCGACCGATCTGAACGATCTGAACGATCGTAGCGATCTGAACGGTGGTGAGAACGCCTATGATCTCTCCGGTCGGTCTCCTTCTTTGTCTCTTCCCTTTTACCCACACACTTATTCAGCTTTCCCAGACTCAACAAATCTTCCAATAGCTGCCTCAAGTTTGTGCACTCCTCCGTGTCATGCCCGACACAACGGTGATAAGCGCAGTGCTTAGAATTGTCCGGTCCGTCTTGCCCGGGATGAGGGAGGCGAATAAGATTGCAAGACTGAGCGTACTGCATGGCTTCCGCTGCGGATCGGTTCAAATTCGTAAACTCGCCGGGCCGGGTGCGGGGTCGGGGATGATCATCACCCGATCGATGGGTTTGCGGGATGAAGTCCCGACCTCCTCCGATCTCATGACGGCATTCGCTTCTCCGGCGTTAGCGTAATCCGTCACCCTTCGGAGGGCCTCTTCATTCGTGGTCAGGGGATGGCGGATGAAGTCCTGATATAAATAACCGGCCCGGAGGGAAATATGGAGCATATGGATGGCAATTAGATCATCCATCGGTTCAACCTCCCCGACCGCGGCTTTCCACTTGACCAGAAATTCGGACAAGCTCTCCCCCTCCAGCTGCTTGGCCTTTTCCAAGTACATGTAGGGCTTTCTCACTATCTTGGAAGTAACAAAATTCCTCATAAACTTCATCGCCAGGGTGGCAAAATCAGAGATGGAACCCGGCTGCAACGTTCGGAACCACTTCGCCGCCCGACCAGAAAGCGTGGAGTAGAAAGCTCTACACATCACGGCGTCTGACACACCCATCATCATCATGTTGCCGTAGTAAGTGTTGACATGGACCTCAGGGTCTGTACGGCTATCATAGCGCTTGTTGCCCGGGACTTGTAGATCGAGCGGGTATGACTGTGCAATTATCTCGGCGGTGAAGGGTGTCCTCAAAAAGGAGGCTGATTGATCGACCGGGGGCCTCATTGCTTGCTCGTTTCGAAACCGAGCGAATGTTGCCTGGAGGTCGTTAAGCAGTCCTCGGGTCTTGTTAAGCTCAATCGTCTGGGCCTGGGCCGGCTTCCGGGCGCATCGTCGACGATGTGATTTCGACCCACTATGCGCAGACGAACCCTCCTGGCTAGCCTCTTGCATCGGTAGATCTACTGAGCGCCGGCTCGGTCCTGTGGTCCCAATCGTTGCCGCATTGCTGGACGGAGCCGCTCAATGCTACTGCCTGGTTGGCTTCAACTTCAGGGTCCTCTGCTTGGGCTTGTACCTCTGGCTGTACCTGCTGGGCCTGCCGTGGTACCTCCATGGCCTCGGCACCCTGCGACCCCAACCTCGAACGAGCTGAGCGCCTAGCCCGGGAAGTGGGCTAAAGCTCTGGCTCGGTCGGGACAGTCGGGTAAATCGGAGGAGCGGGGGCTGGAGCCGTGTACGCAGGCGTGTAAGGGAGATAGCCGGTCGGTGGTGTATAATACATCGGCTGACCGGGCCAATATCCATACTGTGGAGGTGGAACCGGGTAAGGATACTACCCGGGATACTGAAACTGTTGACCGGGTAGTGGATATCCCGGTTGAATATAACTGACCGGCTGCTGGGCGGCAGGGTATTGTGCTGCGGGATGAGGCGGTGAGAGGTTGAGGTTGAGGTCAACGGTCTGACCATGATACTGAGTGGGCTGATGATCGGATGAGCTCGTTGCATCTGCTTGATCATCGCCTAAAATGTTGTACGCGAATGGATACATTGTGAAAGATGGAACCAGTGCTCGTCAGACGATAGCTTTCTTGCACGGGTCCCCTCGGACGACGCCAAAATGATAGTACTAATTCCACGTAGTGCGGTCAAAGTAATAATACGACCAGGTTAAAACAAGTAAAACTTTTATTGATCGTGTAAAAGGACCTAATACAATCTAAGTGACTATTCCGAGGGCTGACTGACTGCGGTCGGGATGCTCTGTAAATAGCCTATCGATCGTTCCAAAAGTCCTTCACACAGTTTCCGCTGTGGGTATTTATAGCCGCTAGGCCGGAGACACAGCTCCGGCCGGCCGACATGTAACCCACGTAGCAACCACGTGTCTTCACCCCGCGAGTCCTGCCTGTCAACGCGTAACGCTGCCACGTGCCTCTTCTCGGCTCTCTCGTCTAAGGGCTATCGATCGGGAGTTGAAGACGTCAGTCGGGTGATGCGCCGGTAACGACCGGGTTCTTCCAAGAATATCCGACCTGTAACCTGCATAAACAAGAATAAAACACGTGGCATGTCGTTCGGGGTATTCCCTACCACGTTCTTTAAAGTATTGCGCAAGGTCAATGGATACGTATGGATGACGAATGTCGAGCGGCCTTTGATGAGTTGAAAGAGTACTTAATGTCGCCGATCGTCTTGTCAAAGCCTGAGCCCGGGGAAGAGTTAGACGTCTATTTAGCCGTATCCGACCGAGCTATTAGTGCAGTGTTATGCCGGACAAATTCAGAGGGGGTGCAGCGACCGGTTTACTATGTGAGCCACGCGCTCCATGGTCCCGAGCTCCGTTACTCCCGGTTGGAAAAGATAGTCTATGCCTTGTACACAGCAGCGAAGAAGTTGGCCCCTTATTTTCAAGGTCGAGCCATTCATGTGTTAACCGATTAGCCAATCAGGGCAGTTCTCCGTACCGCTTCTTTTTCCGGACGCCTGGTCAAATGGGCGTTGATGTTAACGCAGTATGCCATTGAATACCGACCGAGACCAGCCATTAAGGGCCAAGCTTTAGCCGATTTTTTGGTTGAGTGTACCGCTCGGAAGACACGACCTCCGGAGGTGGAAGATCCCGAGGCGGCATGGTGGTCGTTGGATACCGATGGGTCGAGTAGTAAGAAAGGAGCAAGCAGAAGAGTCATGATAACGAGCCCGGAGGGCTTCAAAGTGTACTATGCCCTGATGTATCAATTCAACCCGACCAATAATGAAGCCAAATATGAAGCGTTTGTTAATGGCTTGCAATGCGCTCGGGAATTGGGGGCTGAATATATCCGGGCGCAAACCGACTCTGCATTGGTGGTCGGGCAAGTCTTGGGCGATTATGAGGTCAACGGAGAACGACTACAAGCTTATTGGGATCTGGCCATGGAAAAGCTCAGCTTGTTTCGGGCGTATACGGTCCGTCATGTTCCCCAATTGGATAATGCCGATGCAGACATCTTATCCAAGTTGGCCCAGGATGCCCCTGAGCATATGTCGAAGATCGCTCAGATTCTGATGATTCCGAGACACAGTATTCACCGCTTGCCGGTCGCGCCGATTCAACCGGCCGAGGAAACATGAATCTCTGATTTAATGGAGTATCTTCAACATGGTCGTTTACCGGATGATCCACAACGTGCTCGGAAGGCCAAGTTAAGGGCTCCGAGATTCCAAGTCCAAGACGATCGTTTGTACAGACGGTCGTATGGGGGTCCTTTGCAGAGATGTTTGAATTCTTTTGAAGCTGATTTAGTTATGAACGAGTTGCATTCAGGCATATGCTCATCTCATCAAGGAGGACGATCGCTTGCCCGACGTATCATGGTGATCGGGTACTACTGGCTATCCATTCAGCTTGATTGTGAAAAGCTCGCTAAGAGTTGTGAAACATGCCAGTTATGAGCACGGATGCTAGGTCGACCAACAACATTTTATCAACCGGTTACGACCGCCATCCCGTTTGCTCGTTGGGGGGTGGATATCTTGGGGCCCTTTCTGCAGTTGTCTGGGCGGCGGTGGTTTGTCATTGTGGCGATTGATTATTTTTCTAAGTGGATCGAGGCTGAGCCATTGGCCACGATAAATTCTCAGCAATGCGCTAGATTCTTGTGGTGGAAAGTAATTTCCCGGTTTGGTGTTCCCGTTCACCTGATCAGTGACAACGGTCGACAGTTCGTGAGCCAATATTTTCAAAATTTCTTGGCAACGATCGGGACAACCTCAATCCGATCGTCGGTGGCTTACCCATAAGGCAATTGTCAAGTAGAGAACGCCAACCGAACAATCTTGGAGGGTTTGAAGAAAAAGTTGCACTCAGCTGGTCGTAGCTGTGCTGATGAGCTCCCATACGTGCTCTGGACATATTGCACGACCCCTAGAGAGGCAACGTTGGAAACGTCGTTCGCTTTAGTTTATGGCGCTGAAGCACGGTTACCGATCGAGGCATGGATCCCAACCGCCAGAGATCGATCTTATAATGTGGAAGAGAATGAACACTCTATGGCCGTGGATCTAGACAGCATTGAAGAGAAGATGGAAATTGCGGCTCGACGCATGGCCGAGTACCAGAAGAGGGTCAAGAGCATGAAAGACGTCTCGGTTCACCCACGATATTTTCAAGACGGAGATTATGTGCTACGAAATCTAGAAGCGAGCCAGCCGTTAGAAGGAGGCAAGCTGGCCCAAAATTGGGAAGGCCCTTATGTAATCACGGCCGTAGTTCGTCCAGGCACTTACCGATTGGAGACAACGACCGGGAGAGTGATAGAGGGGACATGGAACTCAGAAAATCTAGTTTTATTTAGACATTGATGTAATCATGTAATTTCAGATGGAGTGGGGGCTCAACCTGCGAGTGAGCACGTCCATCGTTGATCGTCTTTGTACAGTTTGTACCGTCGGTCGGTGATTGCTCGACCGTTTGCACACGGCAGGCCGATCGGCTAGTGAGTTATGTAAATATTAAGTAGTTTCGTTAAATCTACTTCGGAAGTTGGTTTTGGTCGAGCTTCGCCCGACCGAGACTCAGCATCAACAATCGGCAGGGGCGAATAGCCCCACGACTACAATGTCGCTTAAACTTGCCCGATTATACCGGCGTCTAATCTCAGTTATAACTTATCAAGGTACACACCTCTCCCTCGGTCCCGACCGATAGGGGTATACACCTAATGGTCTTAAAAGTCATCTGTATTTCAGCCGGACAACTAACATCGCCCGGCTTACAGCGCTCATCTTCGGTGGACATTCGGGTCACGCCAATCGGTAAGTGCCTGGACGCACTCACTCGTGCCTCGTGATCAGCTTCACTTGCCACTGTCGCACTCACTCGTGCCTCGTGGGCACGGCAGTGTGGGGGCTAGGGTTGAAGGAAGGGCCAAAAGGCCAACCTTGGCCAACCGGGCCAACAGGTACGATCGACCGAAGTTGCAAAACGTCAAACGAAAATGACCAAAGGAAGGGCCAAAAGGCCAACCTTAGCCAACCGGGCCAACAGGTACGATCGATCGAAGTTGCAAAAGGTCGAACGAAAATGACGAAATTAAAAATGCGTGTAAAACGTAATGAACGCAAAGGTTGACAAAAGTTAATTTATTTAAACGATAAAAGTTGTCCGGTAAAAACAGGACCGGACTCCCGATAGGGTGCAGTTCACAACAATTCAAAAAATTATTACACAACCGGTCGGACACTACACGACCTTCTCTCCGGCGCTTGGCTCGGCCGTGGCCTCAAAGGCAGACCGATCGGAGAAAGGGGCCAGGCCGAGGTCAGGAACTTCGTCCGGGAGGGTGGACAACACGGACTTAAGGTCATCGCCATCTAAAACCTCCTCCATAATGGAACGGGTGTCTTCTTGCATGACCTGTTGCCCGGATTTGAAGGCCCACTGCCCGAACATCCAGATCATATCCTCCCCGAGCTTATTCTTCATCAACTCCTTGAAGAACTTCTCCGTCGAGGCCTTGTCTCGACAAATGAATCTGGCTAGGCTTTCGAGGTTGCCCAGTCGGGACTTGAGCTCGGCCGCCTCCACCAATGCTTCCCGAGCGGCTTTCTCGGTAATGGATAGAGCATCCTCGGACGACTTCAGCTTGTCACGGAGCTCGGCATTTTCTTCTCCTCGCTGCTCGGCGACCTTCCTCAGAGCGTCGGCCTCATTGGCCAATAGCACTCGGCGCTGGAGATGCTAGATCGCTCGGGATAGCTGCAAAAGAAAACGCATTAGCTCGAGCGACTACAGTCGCACATGAAAATAAAGAAGTAGCAAAGTTATACCTCGACCAGCTCGTGACCGCTTTTCTCGCCCACCTGCTCGGGAGTCAGCTTGGTGATATCCTCCTTTATCAGCGGAGATTGCCGATTCGAGTGAGGATAGACTCATCACCCGTGATAGCCCCACTCGGGGGGCTGTTCTGTTTTCGTCGACGCTTGAGGACGCCCCCTTCATCCGTGTCTTTCACGACCATCTTTTTTGTCCCCTTACGACTGACGGCTCGGGGAGCCAATGCATCGGTCGTTGTCTCTACGACCACGACCCCAACGGACGAGCGTCCAGGATGGAACCACCTTCGGTCTCCTTATCGCCGGATGACCCGGCATCAATTTTCTTCTTCCCGAGCACTATCTTGGCTCGGGGGGCTCGGGGCGCGCTGCCTGTCTGAAAGTTGCGTGGATGACCCATCTCTGCAAAGAAAACCAAATGGTTAGAATAACAGATCAAGTTGTGATCGGGAGAGTTACGGTCGGGAAAGCTAGGTTAGCATTAGACCTCCATTGACCGGCTCGGCCTGAGAAGCCGCTACGGCAACCGATACGCCCGTTGGTCGGGGTTTGTACTTCCGGTCCAAGTCGTATCGAGGTGGCGGCAGTCGAGCGGCGTCGTAAGTCTCCCTCGTCCGAAAAACCTTGTACTCGTAGACTTCACTAGAGATTCGGAAAGTTTCTTCGCAGAGGGCTTGGGTCTCGACAGGCTACACTTGCTTCCTGTAGTGCGTCCCCCACGTCCGGTCGACCGGGAGAATCCATGGGTCGTACTTGACCGAGAAGATCCGATTCTTCCAACCTCGGTTGTTCCCGGGCAGATTATCGATTGAGCACAGATCGGCCCGGGACTGGACCATTAGGAAGCCACCCCGTACTTAGCCGCCACGGGCTTAACCTGGTAGATGAAGTTGAAGAGCTCCATTGAGCATGTAACGTCGTGCCGATCGCAAATTTGCAGAAAGCACGCCAAGATGCGATGCGCGTTCGGGCATATTTGGGCGGGCAGTACCCAGTAATAGCCCAAGAACGCAGTCAAAAGGGGGGAGAAAGGGAAACCGATCGGGGCTTGCAGCGAATCGAAGTGCATCCCGATCCACTTCCCTTGGTGGCATTCCTTTATGTTCCCTAAGCACCGTCAGGTATCGAATTGCACCCGACTGTTTAGCCTTGCGGCAATCTTCACCACTTCGCCGGTCGTCAACAGAAATTCTTGCTGCTCAACACTTTCACTGTTGAGGAAGATGAACTCCGGCGCGACGGGTGCTGCAGTCGGTTCTTCGTCGATCGGGTTGGGTGTGGCTTCCCGGTCATGCGCAGGAACGGAAGCCCCGTGGTCGGACCCAATAGTCCTCGTTGGCGTTTCTCGAACTTCTTCGGTCTGAGATTTGCGACCGCTCGTTGAGGCACTGCTATCGCTGCCACTACTCGAGCCGCTCGACCCCGATGAGCTTTCCGAGCTAGAAGAGCTTTGTCGCTCAGGAACCTTGCTCGGTCGTTGAACGACCTCAGTGACTTCAGGCGAGGACGCTTCTATCATCGTCTCCTCGCTAAGCTGCTCGACCGCGTCGTCATAATCTGCTCCCAAAACATTTTGGCTGTCGGTGTCTGACATGTCCCCTTCATAAAGGAGATGGTCGGGTTTCAGCGGAGGGGTCGGTTATTATTCGGTCAGGGTTAGTGGGGCGCCGAACTTGGCCGTTGTGTACTAAGATAAAAGAAGAAAAGGAAGAGTAGGGAAGCGAGAAATTTACCGATTGAGTGCTGTTTGTTGAAAAGGTTGGAAGCCGTTGCTCGATCGATGCACAATACTGCTCGCTCCGGAAGCTCTGGTTGATTCTCGCAGGGTGGTAAAAGTTCAAATGAACCTCAAAAGGGCCTATTTATAGGAAAAATTTGGGCGGGAAAACGGCCCACTTGCGCGATTTGACCGTTGCAGACTTCAAGACGCGCAGGGGCCGACACGTGGCACGACAAGCGACAGCTGTCCGGTCGGGATTAAAGGCCGAGTGATTAGACCTTTTCACCCCGTCACGTTTTTTCCCGATCGGTCAAAAAGGCCCGGGCTGGGGGGCTCTTGGTAGGATATATCTCGACCGACACAACTCGACTTCTCTCGTTCTTTATGCAGGTTTTACAGGTCGGACATTCTTAAAGGAGTGACGGTCGGACCCGACCGGCGGACTTCCCGACCAGGGTTTTATCAGCCGTTCGGTGGGCCTTATCTTACGAAGAGTCGAGGATCTCGAGAAGAGGCACGTGGCAGTGTTTCACGTTGACAGAGAGGGCTCGCCGGGTGAAGACGCGTGGAGGCTATGTGGGTTACATGCCGGCCGGCCGGAAATGTGTCTCCAGCCTAGCGGCTATAAAAATCCACGACGGCTACAGTGAGAGGGACTTTTGGACGATCGATAAATTATCTACAGAGCTGCCCGACCGCAGTCAGTCGGCCCTCGGGATAATCACTTAGATTGTATTAGATCCTTCTTGATCAATAAAATACCTCTATTTGTTATTATTTGATCTCCTTTAAGTACTTGGACCGCTTAACACGTGGAATTAGTACTATCAATATATATATATATATATATATATATATATATATATATATATATATATATATATATATATATATATTGAATACTATTGACTCTATTATAAGGAAGTATATGTTATCTACTTTCTCTAATGTCCAAAGAGTCAACACCGGTTTGGTTAGGGGAGGCCAATCCGACGGATTTCAGATTACACTTTTGACTCCCCAATCCGTTTGATTTGGTTGACTTATCCGTTCGGTTATATTGTTCATTGGGTTGGTTCAGACCGGTCGGATATTCAGATGGAATTCGGTTTTAAAAAAAAATGTAAAAATACAATAAAATAAAATGACCATTAATAGAGTAATAAACTAATACTGTAATACTAACTTATTAATTAGTATTACTAAGTAGTCTATTAACTAACACTAAGTCACTTAGTCACTAACAGTCTTAGACAGTTAGGCTCTTAGTGAGTTTGTATGTAACAAAAGTTAAACACAATAGCACTAAATAAGTTGTTAGTGCACACAACGGCACAATTAGGCTCTTAGTGACTACTGAACTAACTGAACTACTGAAGATACAAAATACACAACTGCACAAATTTACAAAATAGTGAATTAGAGATGGAATAGAGATGAATTAGATGATGCCTTGATGAATTAGAGATGAATCATATGATGCCTTGATGAATTAGAGATGAATTAGAGATGAATCAGATGATGCCTTGATGAATTAGAGATGAATCAGCACAAGTGCATAACTGTCCTATTCTCCCATACTTTTAGGCCTACTCTTCTTCTCGTGAATTGCGACATGTTAGTGAAAATAATTAGTACACAAGCAAGCATTAGAATTCTAAATAAATTAAGCACAGAAAATGGATTATATATTTATATAATTATATACTTCATAGTTAGCTCAGTAAGCATTTTTCCATATCAATTTTGGATTAAGGGCAAATTGCTACAATATAACTCAATAAGTATAGAGCAACAAACCAACTTAATCCTTTCAGATTAAAGGTGGAAGCTTCATCATTGCCAATTTGCCATCATATAAAAGGAACAAACATAATAAAATAGATATATCACCAACCAGATGCACAAGGGACTTGAGGCAGCAACTTAGTAAAAGTCACAAGGCCTTCATATTAGTGCAACATTACCATTATGCATTATCATACTTTACAGAGTTACAGAGGTCCAGTACAAGCATGGGCTCAAAAAATACCAAGTCAGATTAGATTGCAATTGAGTCAAATTTAATAAAAGACTATAAGATTGCAATAAATTCAAACAGAAGTAATGTAAAGAATAACATTACATGAATGGTAGCAAGTGTTGAACCAAGAGACCTCCCACTTCCACCATCACCACTTAAGTATGCAAAATAAACAATTTTCATAAACAAAAGTATTTTTGATAGAAGTATAAAACAATAATTACTAATGAATAAACAAGTAAACAACTTTATAGTTTTACCTTTTTCAAACCTCTCCAACTCTTCCAGATTCTCCTCAATACATAAAGGAGTATTTTGCATTCTAAGCCAATCATGTGTACACACCAAAGCTTCCACAATTTTTGGAGTCAATGAACTCCTAAAAGGATTCAATACTCTCCCAAATGTACTGAAGGCAGATTCTGAGGCAACAATTGAGATTGGAATGGCTAGGACATCCCTAGCAAGGCGTAGACAGAACTGAAAACCTATTAGAGTTAATCTTCCACCATCTAAGTATATCAAATGAGTCTTCCTCATCAACTATTGCCTCACTCAAGTAGATATCTAACTCAGTTTATTTCTTACCTTAGACTCCAATCTTTGTTTTTTAATTTGGGACTTGAGTAAATGTTGTGGCCTCCCAACAGAGGCAGATGCATACACAGAAGAGGCACATGAAGGCTGAACAGAAACAGGAACAACAAGGACAGAACTCACACCAGTAGGGTTACAACTCACAGAATAATCATCAAATAACTCAGTCAGAGCAGCAAACACTTTGTCATAGTATGGTTTACCCTTTACCTCACCATACATATGATTAAGCTGAGTAGGTATATACTCTAGCTTGTTCTTAGGGTCTAGAATGTTTGCAAAAAAAAATAAAAATCATTAGATTCATTTTATCAATATCACCCCAATACTTCCACCATGCCCTTCAATAGGTAGTACGGATCAGAAATTCCAGTAAAGAATGTGCTAGAGGTAAATACATTCCTAAGCCCCCACTCTAACAAACAAGTTTCTAGGGCTTTTGTAACACCTCTAATTTTTAAAACATTTAAAAGCTTAAATAAATAACGCAATCTATCATTGAACATCTAAACATAGCATAATTTACCCATAAGAGTCGGGGTGCTATGCCACACCTAGGTTTGTGAACCTAGATGCACAGGCTAAAATAGGAATCATGTGGAATCCATAAATCACGTACAATCCAAGGCACGCAGTCCATTGCTATTACTAGTACTAATTAAACTAAGACTACCAGTCCATCTAGTGCACTCCTTAGCTAATGATCATCACCTAAAAAACATATCGTAGTAACCGTCAGCGAAAAATGCTGAGTAACCCACTCCCACGCGTTAAGTACAATAAATATAAGTATAGGAAATCATTTTGAAATTGGAATACATATATAATCCTGAGCAACTCTAGCTTTAAAACCAAGATCAAGACTCGAGACACCATCAATAAGGCAACATTCCAAATATTATAGAGATACTAGCATGCATCCTACGTTTGCAAGGCATAATAGAAAAGTAAGCTCATAAATAGCAATTAAAGGTAACAATGGGATTCAATGACAATCAATTAGCAAGTAATCATCAAAGCACACAATCCATCTTCCAACCTTATAGCAAGTTCCAACCTTTACTCCTCTCCATCCTTATATCAGTTCCAACCTGTACCTCCAGGCCACCCTTATATCGCCTCCCTTATCCCTCCGGGCAACTACATTCCCCCACCGACATACCACCAACAAGTCCACCAACATGGTAGCACCGAAGTGCCATTCGCATGATCCGTGCCTCTAGCACCACTACCAAGGGGTCAACGCATATAACTCTGACATGGCACCGCGGCGCTTATACCACCCAAGCCTTTAGCCAGCAAGTCTAAGGGGTGGTCCGTGCCTTTAGCACGATAATCGAGCACTCGTTGTGCTATCCACCGACAATTCATTTCTACCAATCACAATCTCATTATCATCGATCTCAACCATCATTGCGCAATGATCACAATACCCATCATCATTCAATCAATCAACATATAATCAACAATAACAATCAAGGTATAATAGCAACGATACGCACTACACATAAATTCCTATAACGGTACTCAAAACATCATACGAGACACATAAAAATCGAACGGGGTACAACGGGACACCGGGAAAAAACAAACGGGGGAAAACGATCCGCCGCGCCACCCCATTCCAGCAGGTGGCGGTGGGTGGAGGACCACCCGCCGGTGGGCGGTCACATTCCAACGGGTGCCCAGCGGGCAGTCGGCTGCTCACTGGAATTGGGCAGTCCGGCCATGGGTAGGTTGCGGGGGTTAGCTTCCCTCATTTATCCCCCACTAGTACGAAGGTAATATTCGGTTCGGTGTTCGTCCGTGGAACCCAAAACCATGTCCGAACACATTCCAACACGTATCAACAACAACATGGATTCATAGATTGAATCAAGAATCATTCCAATTACATTCTAACATGATTCCTAAACATGCCAAGACTCGACATCAATCACATAACGGTTCAGGAGCACCCGGAACCTCAAGAACATCAAGAAATCTATATGCAAAGCCCTAAAGACAAGTCCTAGACTAGAATCAACACCCGAGCATGCATAAACCCACCCAAGAACACCAAGAACATCACAACACGAGATTCACGATATAAACCCTAGGGACAAGCTCTAGACATAATTAAATACAAGATCAAACCAATAACCATACAAGGTCACCAAGAACATCAAGAATAACAAGAATTCATCGTATAGACCTTAAGACAATCTCTAACAAGATATACATACAAAATTACACAATCAATCATTCAATCGGAGCCAATCAATAAAAGATAGCAAGGAAAATAGGTTTTGTAAGACATGGTTTACCTCTTAGCCCTTAATCAAATTCTCTTGGCTACTAAGGTTCTTCTCTAAGATCTCCTTCCAATTGATTCTCCCTAGGCTCGGTAGAGGGAATTCTTTTGCTAGATTACCTGAGAGAATATTTCGGGTGACAGAGCTATTCGTGGTAGGGTTTCTAAATACTTTCTAATCCTCTATATATAGATTCAGGAATCCTAATTAGAATCTGAATAGTAAAGGCCCACTTTCCCTATTCCCAACGGGATTAAAGGCTGTGCTAGGGATAAGGGTCTATGGTCCATTGTGGGCCATAGTAATTAATTAAGGGAATTCTAGCCCAATTTAATCATTTTTAATTATATATTAACCGAATTAATTCCATAATTAATCCGGATTTGGAGGCCGTAACATGGGGTGTTACAGCTTTGGCTACATATTCACCTATGTGAGAGGTAACAAGGAGAAATGCAATTATTTTCTTATTAAGCTTCCACTCAGAGTCAATGAAATGGGTAGTAACTACCATGTAGTTAATCCTTTGTATGGATGTCCAAGAGTCAGTAGTGATACTAACCTATGACTGCTTCCCCTTAAAAATGCCTTCAATTTGAGTCTCTCATCTTCATACACAACTAGGATATTCCTACTTATAGTCCATCTAGATGGAACTACAAACCTAGGGCAAGCAATAGCTATGAACCTTCTGATACCAATTCCATCCACAAATCTAAAGGTCAGTTCATCAATTATTATCATTTCAACCAAGGCCATCCAGATTGACTCTTGATTAAATACCCAGGTCCTTATTTCCCCCATAGTAGGCTGAGTAGATTCAGAAGATGTAACAACTTGAAATGTTAAAAGGGACTGCCTAGTATCCTTGAAGTGAGGATTTTTCAGACAACTAAACATGTGGTTTCTCAAGGAAGATGTACCATGTTTTTTTTTTTTTTTTTTTTTTTTTTTTTTTTTTTTTTTTGTCTCACACTGATACAGTTTTGCACAGTAAATACACTTCGCTTTTACAGTAACACCATTACTGTCTTTTATTCTCTCAAAGTGATCCCATACTCTGGATCTAGAATCAATATGTTTCCTCTTCTTGTCAGGAACTACAGCAGGAGGTTGCTCATTCTGTTGATCATTTTGGTCAACAGTTTGGGCTTCCACACTGAAAGTCCCTCTATTGAAGAGTTGGGAGGTTGAGTACCAGACATACTTGATAGTACTAATCCCGTGTGTGTATAGGATGCAAGTACTGTATCTGTATGAAACATGTATGAACAAGAGACAATAAATGAGTTCTTTTATTAATGTTGTGTGTTGCTCTTGTGTGTGTGTAGAGAGAAGGGGGAGCTTGGGTTTGATAAAGAGAGAGAGAGAGAGAGGAGTGAATTGAATGAACTAAAAACCCCTAACTTTGAGGGCCAAAAGCCCTTTTATACGCATGGTGGCGGGTTTGACCCTTCACCTCTGACTTTGACCTGTGCACCAGGTCCCGAACCTCTTGACCCTGACCTGACTATAAACGAGCCCATGGACATACAGGTGGTCGGTGCTGGGGTATATATCCTATGAAGAGCCCCCCAACCCGTGCCCTGATGATGAGCTAACGAGGAAGGGTTCGGGCTGGAAAAACTAGTTACATGGTCTGTGACATGCGCCGGTTGCCTCGTTAAAAACCTTAAGCTGATAAAATTCCAATGGGAAAAAATTTAGCCCAGGAAAAAAAAACACAACTCTAGGCGCAATCTGGCGGACCAAAAGGGAGCGCCCGACCTAAGGGTCGGACTTGCAACGCGATTTTCGAAATCACACTTTGCCGGTTTAACGACCGGACTGCTGAACACGGCTGAGAGGTCGATTTAACTGCGATCTGGATATCTACTTTACCAACAACGAGACTCTTGCGTGGCAAGGAAAGTCAAACTGCCGATCTAGGGGTCGACTTGCACCAATCGGGAAATTGGACTTTAACACGGTCTAGCGAACAGATTCTAGCGCGGTTTGGGAGAATAAATGATGCCGATTTAGGGATCGGACTATGCCAATCGGGAGATTGGATTTACTCGCGATCTAGGAGATTGACCAACCAAGATATTGGGTTTGCCAAGAAAGCTACTAATTACTCACGCGCGTAGATTGCAAACGAGAACGATTTTCCTACCTTACTCGGGCTAACCGGTTGCGATTAGTTTGAGCTCATTCAAACTTTGATCTAAATTACCTGACTAAAAAGTCGCTCTTAGTCGATTACAATTTGCTAGTCTTTAGTGACTATACTAATCGTTACGACTTGCTTTTGAAAACTAAGAGTTGTTCAGTGGGGGCGATGTCCCCTTTTGTCCTTGGTTTACGAACTAAGAGTCCTTGGCGGAGGGATACTAAGAGACCCGATGGTCTAACGATAGCGAGATGTGTTTCGAAAACGACAATCAGCTAAAAGGGGAGTGTGCTCTTTTTTATGCTCAGTTTATGAACCGAGAACCCCCAAGCGAAGGGGTCGCTAAGAAACCTGAAGGTCTAACGATCATGACGCTAAGAGACCTAAAGGTCTAACGATCATGATATTAGGAAAGTCATTTTGATTGAGAAATGACGATGAGACCGGGAAAGTTGGTTTACTCGGGAAGTGCTTTGGCGAATGAGCTATGCACAAGAAGTGAACGAGCTACTCTGCCTATGCATGCCCCCTACTCCCTTAGGTGCGAGAATCATCAGCATAAGGGATCAGATACGATGGGTTATCGAGTTTGCTCTGTTAACTTTAACTGCGATCGGGAAATGACCCGACCGGGTCCACGATGTGAAAGCAATGAGCTATAATCATAGCGTCGATGATCGGGAAGTGACTCGACTGAGCTCATAGTGTCGGTGTATCACTAGTCAACTTGCCTAATTTGTATGGAGTTTTAGGAAGTTCGAACTAACCGATCCACTGATCGGACCTCTAACCAGGGTAACTGACTGATCCACTGATCGGACCCCTAATCAGTGTAGAGGGCTTACGTGCTAATGAGGTTGGGTTTAAATTCGAGACATGGTCTCGAGCTAACTAGACCGGTGGTGGCGAGACCAACCTAACAGGTCGAAGAAATGCCTATCTCGTAGGGCTTAAAGCTGAGATACGATCTCAAACCAACTGGACCGGTGGTGGCAATGCCAATCCTAACCAGACTCAGAGCGCCGGTGGTGGCAATGATACCGACCAGACAGGACTTAGAGCGCCAGTGGTGGCAAGGCCAACCTAGAAGTCACACCACAATAGATATCACCACACAAGAATTCCCAAGGGACTCCCCACCACCAAGCCTAGGGAGATCAAACGGATGGAAATCGGGAAGAACCTTAATAGCCAAGGGAGGATTAATTAAGGCTAAGAGGTAACCCATGTCTCAACAAACCTATTTTCCTTGCTATAATCTCCTTCTTTGGCTCATTCTATATGCTTGCATCTTGATGAATTCCTCTACGATATTTGTGATATAATCTTAATGATTGATGGGATGATTTTATGTGTGATCTTGATGATCTTGATGTTGAAAAGAGGTTCTTGATATTTATGTGATGATTCTTGACAATTCTTGATATTTCTTGATGTTAATGATAAAATAGGATTTTGATGATTTGGGTGGGATTAAAGCCCTAGGTTAGATTGGGAATTTGTATTGTGATGTTCTTGTTATATAATTGGGTGGGAATTCGCATGTTCGGGTGTTGTTTATGTTTAGAAGTCATAATAGGATAAGTTCTACTTGATTCTTGCTTTTGATGCATTAATTGACTACGTGGTGGCGTTATTTGCGTTTGAAAGTGTCTAAGCATGGTTTCGGGTTCCACAAGGGATCTCAGGACGTATTTTTGATAAAGAGTCAGTGGGGGGTAGGGGGAACCCGCCACCTACCCGCTGCCCGAAGATCACCGCCAGGCACCGGGCAGCCACCGGGCAGACGCCTGCCCGCAGGCAACCCGCTGCCCAGAAGATGATCTCCGGCGGGTGACCCCCACCCACCGGCTACCCGCTGGTCTGTTACCCACCCCGGGTCCTCGGCTTCCCCGTTTGATGTTCCCCAGGCCATTTCCCGTGGTGTCCCAACGGACCTTGTTTGTCGTGTTTGAGTCTTGTTTGATGTTTCGGGTGCCATTCGTAGGATAAAAGAGTCTTAGGAATTGCATACTAGTTGAATCGGTAACCCGTTGACCTAGGTGGAAGTTGTATGAACCCCTTAGGACTATTCTTCATATGTGAATGATCACACATAAGCTTATTTATGCGTCTCCCCCTTCCCAATGTGCTATTATGTGTTATGTGATGCATGATTTCCCAATTTGGTTGCGATCAAATTGGCTATACGGGCAGTTGGATGGGTTGAGAACCATACCAATTGTTAACCAGGCCGGTTGCGATCGGTCAGGTATATAAATATTATATAGGGCTGCGGTCCACTATTTGGTTACACATGAGCTGCGGTTCATTTTCCTGGCTGCGGTCAGTGATTCACTTCTTGGGCTACAGCCCATGGGCCTCGTGTGTAGATGGTCCACCGACTGGACGCGCCAGCGGTGTGTAGGGCCACCAGCCTGAGGAAGGCCATAGCCCACCGACCGAGTGATCGGCGGTGTGTAGGGCTATGGTCGGCTGCGATTCACCAACTGAGGGCCAGCGGTGTGTAGGTTCGTAGTCTCCGAGGATCATCGCCCACCGACTAAGATCCTCAGCGGTGTTTAGGGCTTTCGCCCACCGACTAAGGTTCTCAGCAGTGTGTTGGGCTTGATTCACTACGATCCACCGACTGTGCTCATCAGCGGTGTGTAGGGTCGTAGTCCCCGTAAGAGGATCACAGTCCACCGGCTGAGCGCGTCAGCGGTGTGTAGGGCTGTGATCCGCCGTCGAGCTTTCGGCGGTCTGTACAGTTGGTTGCGATCAAGCCCTTCATGTTGCGGTATGAGGTAGGGTGCTGCGGGGCCATGTTAGTGCTATACGCACTAACCCGCATGTTCGGGGCATGTGATTGGTCCCGTGGCGCCACCAAAGTGTGCTTGTGTGATTTGAATGATGATGAATGATGACTTGAATAACGAATGAATGATGATTGAATGATGATGTGGATGATTTGGAAGTAAACTGTGACCTTAGATACATGTTGTTAATGATTTTGTTTCTATATAACTATTTATCATGATTGTCTATGCTTACCCCTACTTGCTGAGTCTATCCCTGATTTTAAAGCTAAAGTTCCCTAAGTATATATCTTCTTGCTTCAGAATGGTTTTCGTATATATATATATATATATATATATATATATATATATATATATATATATATATATATATATATATATATATATACCTATATTGTATTTCAACGCGTTGGAGTGGGTTACCAGCATCATTCGCTGAACATATATATTTGGCTTTCAGGCACAGATGAGTAGACACCGGAGCGCGCTAGAGATCCGGAGCGTAGACTAGTTAGTTTCCCTTTCGGCCTGCGTGACATGATTATGTATTGACATTGCTTGAGGTTGTTTAGTTAGTTTAGCCTGTGCATCTGAGTTTTCCAGCTCAGATGTGGCATAGCACCCCGCACTCTTATATTAATTTTGGGATTTAATGAGAATTCACCTTTATTATATAAGCTTTAAAAGTTTCAAAATTTCGGGGTGTTACAAACCTAACCAGTTAAAAATTGCCTAGCTTGTATGGCTTGAAGTCGAGACGTGATCTCGGGCTAATTGGGCCGGTGGTGGCAATGTCGACCTAACCGGACTTAGAACGCCAGTGGTGGCAAAGGCCAACCTAATTGGTAAAAGTTTAAGCGACATTGCGGTCGATACAAGTTTAAGCGACGTTGCGGTCGATACAAGTTTAAGCGACGTTGCGGTCGATAAAAGTTTAAGCGACTTTGCGGTCGTTCTCGGGCTTGTAAACGTTTAAGCGGTATTGCGGTCGTCGGACATAAGCCCTCATCGGTGTGGCCGGATAAGTTTAAGCGACGTTATGAATTATTCGAGCACGGTTTACGAACCGAAAGTCCCGGGCGGAGGGATACTAAGAGACCCGATGGTCTAATGATGGCGAGATGCGTTTTGAAAAACGATAATCAGCTGAATGGGGAAGTGTGCTCCCTTTTATGCTTAGTTTGTGGACCGAGAGCCCCCCAAGTGATGGGGTCGCTAAGAGACCCGAAGGTCTAATGATGATGAGACCAAAGAAGTCATTTTTTGATCGAGAAGTGACGACGAGACCAGAAAAGTCGGTCAACTTAAGAAGTGCTTCCGTAAACGAGCCAAGTCGGTCTACTCGGGAAGTGCTTTTGGTGAAACGAACGCGATTCGACCGACGAGCTAGCTAAACGCTTTGGTGAAACGAACTCGCCGACCGTAGAGCCGGAGCCTCATCCGATTGGTCCGGAGACCAAAATTGCCTACGTAGTAGGGCTTGATGCCGGGACTTTTCCCGGACTTAACAATGCTGATGGTGACGAAGCCGACCATATCGAGCTTTAAATGCCGGTGGTGGAAATACCAACCTAACCGGACTTATTACATTTAATTTTGGCTATTGCAATTTTTCTTAGTATAAGTCTACAACCTATACAAAATTACAAGTTAGCCTCTATATTCTATAGTTTGGTATTCTACGGCTAACTCTAATTACAATTTTTAAAAGTTACATTTTGGACTTGTAACAATTTAAAATTACATTTAAGAATTTGCAAGTTCTAGAATTCTTCAAGGGCCATCAGCCGTCCGAACTCGATGCAGGGTCGTCAACCATCAATGGAGTGCATAAATCTGATCGGGGAGCAATATAATGCGTCCTATCTCCAACTAGTGAAGTTGAGCACGCAACTTCGACCAGTCCAACGCCCATCATGCACAACGAAAATCCAGTCCACAAGAACAAGATCAGAACAATCCAGTTCACAATAACAAATTCAGAACAATCCCGTTAACAAGAACGCTGACTGTTCGGCTAGTTGTTTTACTCTTAGCTTGAGATGGCGATTGTGGCACGAAGGGCAAATGGCGGAGAATCGGGGCTGCAAGTCGGAGCTTACGTAGAAAACGGTCCTTGGCTCTGAAAGAAATGCCATATCCGAGACCATGTGCCCAGAGACATGCGCAACGGCGTCACGATCGGTAAGATACATCCAACTTGTTGATTTTCCCTCAGACAGCATCTCTTTTCTTTTCCTTTCATTTTCCTTCTCACTTTCTATGTTATCTCTCTTTCCACTTCCTAGACTTTTGTGTTCCACTGCCATTTTCCACCAGTAAAATAGCATTCAAAGTTTCCACCGTCACACCATCCAATTCGATTGCATGCCATGACTTTGCTTCTTGAAGTCCACCGTCACAACCAGCAATATAATTAATGTGCATGCAATATTTAATTTCTAGTTTCATTTCTGTACAACACCGCCCCACACCCGCGAACCACAAGCTCTTGAAGCATTGAAAAACACATGCAATGGAGATGAAACCAACACACATCTGTTCATGTACTAGGCTGTGGCCATGTTTTGGGCAGATGAGGGATGTGAATTACCACTGGAGATGCACCTTCACAGGCAGGGGTTGTAATGGAGGGATACGACGGCGGGCAGTGGAGCTGGGATCCCTGGCGAGAACGGCGGGCGGTGATGTTTGTCGGCAGTGTGGTTTGTGTTGAAAGTCAAGATTTCTTCTTCTTCCAGTGGTTGTTTCCGTTGGATTAGACTCGGCAGAAGTGATCCATCTAACTCCCTTTTCGAGCGATGGCTTTGTTCTACTTTTCCGTCCCGATCTCGGCCTTCTTCTGGTATCCCAGATTCAGCGCGGTGCGCCGGCGACGACACTGGTGCCTCGACGAGCGAAATCGGTGGTAAGCGACGGTGAAGCACGACAAGGACAGCGATGATGAGGGTATAGAGTTCAGACTTCAGATCGGACGCTGCATGGCTGGAAAAACACCTCGCCTCTTCCTTCATCAGATCCGTCATGCATCAAGATGCAGCAGACGGAGAAAGAGAACCAAAAAGTGAAGCGGTGCAATGGTTAGGCCATTTGATAGTACTAATCATGTGTGTGTATAGGATGCAAGTACTGTATCTGTATGAACAAGAGACAATGGATAGAGCCAAAATGAGTTCTTTTATTGATGTTGTGTGTTGCTATTGTGTGTGTAGAGAGAAAGGCCAGGGGAGGCTTGGGCTTGATAGAGAGAGAGGAGTGAATGGAATGAACTAAGGACTCCTAATTTTGAGGGCCAAAAGCCCTTTTATAGGCATGGTGGCGGGTTTGACCCTTCATCTCTAACTTTGACCCGTGGACCGGGTCCGAACCGCTTGACCTTGACTATAAACGAGCCCATGGACATACAGGTGGTCGGTGCCCAGGTATATATCCTATTAATACTAATATTTTCCATCTAAAAATGGTTAACTATCCGCACACATAAATAGGGTTCTCATTCAAGAATAAGAGATAGTATCACAGATTCACAGTCAGCCATAGTGCCATACAATTACACAGAAGCACAGAGCATGAAAGCAGAAAACATTATAGAATCAGACACATTTTGTGTCATCATTTTCAAAGAATACATACTTTTTTAATTTATTTATTTTAGTTTCTTTCACCATTTTCAAAACCATTAAGGGAATACATCCATAAACTACACATTTTTTTACTGAAATCCAGATTCAAGGTTTTAACTTCCCTTTCCCGAGAGGCAGAGACTGTTATAAGTTATAATTATTATACAGCTCATGGCTTCATCAGACATCATTATCTGGATTTCGAAACATAAGGGTTTCCACCACATAAGTATATCACAATTTCTCACTCAGAGATTCACATAATGAGAAAAACAGCTTCACAAACTGAGTTTAAAACTAGAGTTTGCAATAAACATATAATAAGTCAGTGCTTCCACTATATATTCACACAACATAATAAACATATCATAAATTCTCACCAAATGAGAAAAATAGCTTCACAAACTGAGAGTTTAAAACTAGGGTTTGCAATAAACATACAATAAGTCAGTGCTTCCACCATATATTCACATAACATAATAAACATATCATAAATTCTCACAAACTGACAGAATAAAACATTCAAACTAGGGATTGCAATAAACATACAATAAGTCAGTGCTTCCACCAGATATTCACATAAATCATAAGGAAATCAAATTTAAAACACTCGGGTTAGACGATTTACTTAGTTTCTCACAGATACCCCGGAGAACAAGGGCTTCTTTAAAGATATCACCAGTCGAGGTCGACGACAACAGTCACAGTACCAGCAACAGCCACTAGCAACAAGGGTTTTCACAGTTCCACCAGACCTGAGATGCTGAGAGTTTGAGATCAGACCACCGGAGTACCGGACTACACAACAGGTGGTTGTGTGGAACGGTGGATGTATTGAAGAGAAGACAGAATCTCAGAGAGTGAGAGATTGAGAGAGTGAGAGTATCAGAGAAATTAGAATGGCGATTCGCGAAGGGAGGAATGGAGGATGGAGAGAAATCTCAGAGAGTGAGAGTGTGAGACTGAGAGAGTTGAGAGAACTTAGAGTAGAAACCCTAGATCGCTACTGCGCTAATCGCAAATGAGGAGAGATCTGATTTCCTCAACCTTATCAACACATATATATAAATGCTATACGTCGTTGTATCCTCCCACCTCTACGTAGCCCTAGATCATATCGGATAATTGAACGGTTCGGATTGCATTTTTTCATTCCCAAACTGACGCTTAATAAACCGACGTCGTTTAACGGACGGTTAGGTTTTCCTTGCTCGGGTTCGGTTTCTAACGGGTAGGGTGAACCGGTTCACGGGTCGGTCGGTTTTCTCGGGTTATGCACACCCCTAATACCGGAGTTCGATCCTGTGACCTTCCCTCAAGGAGAGCCACAGAGGTGCCATATGAGCACAAGGTGCTTGGCACAAAGATAATGGTTCATCTTGGTTAATGGTTAGGCATTATTTATTCCAATAAAATAAAAGCAAAATTTATTCCATCAATTTTGTCTGCAACGACATCTGTTTTTCTAAATTACACGCATTCTGCCTCGCACAATGCATCTGTATCAAAGCATTTTGCACGCTCTGTCAAAGGACAACACCAACATTGATGGTCTTCGCAAGAATTTGAGAAACATTTACTACCGTTAACACTTATATCCTTACTTATTGATGATATCATCGTACTTGTTACAAAAACGTAACAAAACAAAACAAAAAGTTATGTTTAAGACAAAAATAAAATCTAAATTTGAAAGGAAGAGAAAATTTGAAAATTTGTTGAAGCTAACTTATACTTACATTCACGAATGTTAAACAATGTAAAAATTGCCAGATATAAGATAATCAAATATTTGAAGTTTATAGTCACCATTGTTCTTCAATAAATTCTATGTAAGTATCAACCGTATAGTAAGAGAGTCATAGATAAATCATTAATTTATACACTTATTGTTCTACCTGCATACCTACCCCTTACCATTATCTATCTATCATATCGTTGACGAGATTTTTTTTCTATCTAGCTACCTACCCCTTACCATTGATGAGCTTTTCTTTTTTTTTTTTTTTTTTTTTTTTTTTTTTAAAGGTATTTTAAAAGCTACCTACCCCTTACCAAAAGATTTTGTCAATGATAGTAATGTGAGCCTAATTGTGTATATTTTTAGTATTGATTTAATTATATTTGTTAGGTTTGGGTCCATGATTTTGGTGATTTAATTGCATAATCCCTTGTTTCATTATTTAGTTATGGTTCACACTTGTTTTGAATGTTTTACGGTGTTTGTTAATGTTTTTGAACTATTGTAGGTCAAAGTTATGAGCGAGGGAAGTCTTAGGACAAATTTGGAATCAAAAGTGGACCGAAGAACACATATACAGCAAGTTCGATCCAAAATTTCCAGTAAACGTTTCGGTCGAGAAGATCTCGACGCGTCGAGCGGAAGCGTCGAAGTCGCGACATTAGTCTCCAATTGCAAAAGGGCGTTGTGCGCTGAATTACAAAGAGGCGGCAAAGCTTCCAAAATTAGAAGGCGTTGTTTCCAATAAAATCAAAGGGCAGTATTCTTCAATCAAGATGGAGGTGGCATTTTCCAATTGAAACAAAGTCAGCAATTTCTAAAGGGAATAACACGCAGCAATTTCCAAAAGAAAGAATAGAGTCCAATTTCGCACATAATTCCTATTTCTATCAAGATTGGTTCTAGTTATAAAATCCTACATTTCTCAACCTTAATATTCATTTAGAGATCTTTAGAGACAAGACATGAAGAAATCAAGAGTTACAAGTTATCTTGGGAAGCAAGAAAAAGACTAGGGAGATTCGAGAGAATCGTCTGGTTCATTCTTGTACTCTTTTGATGATTTGTAATTATTTATTTATATTTGCTATGTATAATTTAGTCATGCTTGGCTAAATTCTTTAGAGATTTTTGGGTAAAAGTGTTTATGAACCTATGTGCCTGAGCTCTCAGTTTCTTTAATATATTATTATTTGGGTTTAATACTTGTGTTGCAATTGTGTTTATCATTCTTGTTGCTAGTAGTTTAGGGCCCGAATTACTTGCTTCATAGCCATATTCATGTCTGAACGAGAGTTAGGCATAAATTATGGCACACACAATTGCACATAATTGTTGCACCTTGGGAAAAGGGTAATTTATTAGGGAGATTTTATTGGAATAAGGTTCAAATTGGCCACTGAACGTAACCTGAAAATGCAATTAGGCCACTGAACGAAAAAAAGTGCAATTATGCCACTGAACACTCCAAAAATGTGCAATTTCACCTGATAGCAGGTTACCCTCAATTTTAGCAGGTTATCTACTTACGTGGCAGCTGAGTTGGCATTTTTAATAAATTTTAATAAATTTTTAATAAATTTTAATAATAACTTTGTATTAAAAAATTTTTTTAAAAAATAAAAACGACTTTATTTTATTTTTTATTTAATTTTTTCCAATTTTTTTATAAAATTTATTATTAAAATTAATTATTAAAAATTATTTAAAAATTATTAAAAATGCCAACTAAGCTGCCACGTAAGCAGGTAACCTGCTAAAATTGATGGTAACCTGCTATCCGGTGAAATTGCATACATTTGGAGAGTTCAGTGGCCTAATTGCACATTTTTGGAGTGTTCAATGACCTAATTGCACTTTTTTTCGTTCAGTGGCCTAATTGCATTTTCAGGTTACGTTCAGTGGCCAATTTGAACCTTATCCGATTTTATTCTTGATTATTGCCAGTTCGAGAGATGGTAGTAGTTAGGAATTTATGATGCTTGTTCTTGTTTTATTGGGTGATATTCGCACGAGAGTGGATATTCACCAGTGTTAGTGACTACGAGAGTAGCTACCACTTTGCATCCTCACACTCGTAGGAACCCAGATTTAATGTTAAATTAGGTTAGGCACTAGGGGAATAAACACTTTGAATCCCAAGAATCTCAGTCTCTTCCCATTGTTTTCAAAACCCTGAATCTCTGCTTTATTTTATTTATTTTATGCAACCATCCAAATCATGTTAGGATTAGCTTTAATGAATAAATTAGTAACTAGTGCTTAATACAACAACTTCCTTGATCGATTACCCGATACTCCGGTATTATTTGTTTGCAAATATACTATGCATCAGATAGGTACGTGGCCGAGTAGTCGATATTGATGGTAAAGGGTAGGTAGGTAAGACTAAGCATATAAATTATCCAACCTTAAAATATATTATTTTAGAAAAAAAAATCTCATTGATTGTAAGGGGTCGGTAGCTATATAAGAAAAAAATCTCGTCAACGATAGATAATGGTTAGGGGTAAGTAGGTAAGACTAAGCGTAAAAATTATCCAACCTTAAAATACCTTATTTTAGAAAAAAAAAATCACATCGATGGTAAGCGGTAGCTAGATAGGAAAAAAATCTCGTTGACAATAAATAATGGCAAGGGGTAGGTAGGTAAGACTAAGCGTATAAATTATCAAACCTTAAAATACCTTATTTTAGATAAGTCAAGATCAACTATTGCTAGGAAGGGAAAGGGAAAGACGAGAAACTATGAAAATTGAAATTTTAGAGATCCAAGTTTTAGGGTTTCATAAATATATGAAAATTTGATTTGGGTATAAAAATTTGTATTTCTGCGTGGATCTTAATAAGGGGAAGAATAATAAATCATCTCAAATGGGATGAAGGATGAGAAATTACCATTAGGACTTTATTTCTAACAGAATTTTTAACAAAGGATTAATTTAAGAATTATGACATAGTCGAGAGACCAAATTAGTCATTTGCTCATTCATTTTTAGTACATTGAATATTCATTTTCTTAACGCAACGTACATTTTTAGGTATACTACCAAAAAATGAAAAAAAAAAAAAAATTTAGTACATTACAAATGAATATCCAAATATACTAAAAATAAAAATTTATGTGATATATATATATATATATATATATATATATATATATATATATATATATATATATATATATATATATATATATATGGAAGGGATTAGGTGCCGGAATGGCTTCCCATGCGGTTGGACGCACGTTAAGCATTAAACTGACGCACCTTAAGAATACAAACCACGCAGCTTAAGCACATAACAAAGCACCTTAAGAACACAAACCACACACCTAAGGTTTTAAAAATGGTTCACTTTAAGTTCCACAGAACTGACACACCTTCAGCATACAAATCACGCACTTTAAGGAGGAAAACAACGCACATTAAGAAGGAAACTCACGCACCTAAGTTTCAACAACTACTCACATTAAGCATAAAACTCACACATCTTAAGCACAAAACTCACGCACCTTAAGCACAAAACTCACGCACCTTAAACACAAAACTCACGCACCTTGAGCACAAAACCCACGCACCTTAAGCACAAAACTCACGCACCTTAAGTTTCAACACTACTCACATTAATCACAAACCCCACGCTCCTTAAGCACACAAAACTCACGCACCTTAAGCACAAGACTCACGCACCTTATATACAAAACTCACGCACCTTACTTGTGACACCCCGTAAATCTAAATGCTAATTGGGATTAATTAAGGAATTAATCCTAGCCTTCCTTGGTAATTTTTTCCTAAAAATCTTGAAATTTAATAGTCGAGGGACTAGAATTTGACTAGTCTCTTTAGTCAACCAAGTGTACCTTTTGCCTTATGTTTTGTACCTCAACCCTTTTTGCCTTTCCAACCTCAGTAAGGGTAAAATTGACCTTTCACTCATGATTTGTTGTTCAAACTATCCCTAGCAAGACATTCCATTCATTTCTCATCCTAGCCTAAGTTCCAAACACTCCATCATCTCTCTAAAAAGAAACCATGCTTATTCTTCAAGCCAAAAGGAGGAATTTATAGCTTTGCAAGATCCCATCCCAAGATTCATACTTTCTACTTCCCAAGCATAGGAAAGAGTAAGATTCATAGCTATTTAGTGTTTTTAGCCATCTTTTGGGTGTCATTATCTAAGATAGAATCTTTCTTGTGTTTTGGTTTGTGTAAGAAGTTGGTGGAGAAGAAGAACTCCAAGAGGAGGCTTAGGAGAGTGTAGAGGAAAAAGTTGTAGTCAACAAAGGTAACCCATGCTATACAAAACCTATTTTCTATTGCTATAAATGATTATTGGTTTCTATTTGATGTTCTTGATGTGATTTGCGTGATTTGATGCATGATCTTGTGATGATGCATGTTTAGAGCTTGTATTTAGGTTTCTTGAATGCCATTGCTTGGCTTATTCTTGGGTTCAAGTCATATCTTTGTTGTGTGTGAGATTTTGGGTGTTTTGGACTTGAACTTGGCGTTGTTGATGAATTTCTCCGAAGGGAAAAATGTGGAGTACAGGTGTACCCCCGGGCGGATCGGCGGGCAGTGGCCTACCCGCTACCCCACCCGCGGGGAATAGGTTGCCTTTGGGTTGTACCCTGCGGGCAGGCCCACGGGTGGGGGCCTACCCGTGGCCCCACCTACGGGGAACACCTTTGTGGTGATGCGAGGATTTGTTCCCCGTGATCCTTTTCTTCTTGGTATTGATGTTTTGACCTCCCGTTGTTGAATTATTGAGCTTTTGTGAGTCTTCTTGATGTTTCATATGTCTAGAACAATGCGTTAGGAATCCATGTTAGGATTTGGTGTCTTGAATCGTGCTAAGGGTCTAACCTTGTGATTCGTTGGACTAAATGAGTCCTGAAGATTCGATTGGAACCATTTTCGATTTACCCGTTTGATAAGCATGCTAGTTTGATGTTGTTATGCTAGTATGTGTGGTTTGTTCCTTCTTGTTGGAGTTGCCAACTCGTGTTGTCAATCATTTTGATGTTGGATTGTAATCCTTTGTTGTTGAGTATTGCCTCATGCCTTTAATTTATTGAAATCTCTTGATTGATTCTTATGGTGTGATCTTGTACAAATCGTTGTACCCTTTGTTGATACTTGATTGGGGCTATTGATGAGCCTTAGTCTTCTTGATGATGATGACGACTATGTGTGAATATGAATGAGATTGGTGGTTTTGTTACTTGAATTTTGCTCACATGATCGGTGGTATGTTACTATGATTGAACGGTACCCTCGTGTACTATGAGTTCGGTGGTATTGTTTGGCGGGGGACGACGGTCCCAGACCGGGTAAAGGTTGGACTCAGAAGTATATGGTGGACTCGGAGGTACAGGTTGGAACTGGGATAAGGCCGGGGTAGCCATAAGGGTGGTACTAAGGTATAAGGTTGGAACATAAACTTGTCATTATGTGATTGATGCATTTTCTTGCTTATGAGCATGTCTTTGATGAACTCTACCTTGTGAATGGTAGGTTGCATCTAGAGTTGTGTTGCCTTTGTTGTTTGTGGCTTTGTTGTATTGTTGAGGTTGATGATCCT
>NW_017618973.1:0-12500 GCF_001879475.1 Ipomoea nil | reverse complement strand
AATTCCGCCTAGACCGCCTAGGCGCTAGGCGCTGTCCAGGCACCCGACTAGCGCCTAGCGCCTACTGCAACCATGATTATTACTTTGGGATTTTTCCACCTTATTACCCAACAATATATATATATATATATATATATATATATATATATATATATATATATATATATATATATATATATATATATATATATATATATATAGGGTTGAATTCAAATGAGGACAAAAATATATAGAGGACTGTGAGGACAAATAATGGGCACACAACAAATTAATACCAGGCACACAACTTAATACATAATGGCACACAAAAATAAATGTAAACATCAGGTTTCGAACCCAGGCTCTATAAATTAACAAATCTAGCACGCGACATACAAACTGTGGCACACGACTACATTCGGCCATGCACACGACATACCGCCTAATGGCACACACTACATCAGTCCTCACAGTCCTCTATAATATACTTGTCCTCATTTGAATACACACACACATATATATATATATATATATATATATATATATATATATATATATATATATATAGGGTTGAGTTCAAATGAGGATAACAATATATAGAGGACTGTGAGGACAAATAATTGACACACAATAAATTAATAGCAGACACACAACTTAATACATAATGGCACACAAGAATAAATGTAAACATCAGGTTTCGAACCCAGACTCTATAAATTAACAAATCTAGCACGCGACATACAAACTGTGGCACACGACTACATTCGGTCATGCACACGACATACCGGCTAATGGCACACACTAGATCTGTCCTCACAGTCCTCTATAATATACTTGTCCTCATTTGAATACACACACATATATATATATATATATATATATATATATATATATAGGTGAGTTCAGGTGCGGCAGTGTCTTACGGTGCGGCAACACCAATAGTTCAACAAATATGCACCATCAACGTTAGGAAAATGCACCACACAAAACAGCGTAAACAGAGTCCCGCATCACCAAACACACACCATTAGGTGTGAGTAAAAACACCATACACAGTTCGGAAATACACCATTGGGGGTGGTGAGTTATATGGTGTATTTTTTTGAGTCTGTTGTGTATTTTGTGATGTTTTATTGCATTTCATTGTGGAGTGTTTTTATTACACTGTTGGTGCATATTGTTAACACTGTTGGTGTATTCTGAATTCTGTCGCACCGCCACACGGGAAGACCCCGCCGCATGGGAAGACCCCGCCGCATTTGAACTTTATTATTATATATATATATATATATATATATATATATATATATTGAATTACATTCATGTAAAAACACGGCTTAAAATACAAACGTGTGGACATTTTTGGATCGTTGGATTTTGGATATCTAAGGTTGTGATTAGTTTTTAAGTTTTTGTGTGTTGTGTCCGCCTGTGTGCACTTTCGTTCATGAACGTGTGCACACTGACCAAAATAATGTGGATTCACATATACAAACTACGGATGTGTGCACACCCACATTTAGGCGTGTGCACAGTCGTCCACAGATGTGTGCACAGTATATGTCCACATGTTTATATTTTAAGGGTGTTTTCATGTGAATGCAACCCTATATATATATATATATATATATATATATATATATATATATATATATATATATATATATATATATATATATAGTCAAGGGTTCTGGTGCGGGTGGCACTGTTAGGTGCGGTTGTGCGGTTGCGAGGATGCCGTTCGTTTTTAATGAGCACAAATATCCTGACCGTTGATCTCAAAATTTGAAATTCGCGTACTGAGGGACAAATTAGTAATTTTGATTAAATTAACTTTCATCGCTGTTCTATATCGTCGTTCGCATTGCCGTCGCCGTTGTTTTTACTTTTCAAAGAATCGCCCAGTTGTCTATCGTTTCTCGATCGTTTAGCATTGCGATGTCCATTGTTTTTGCTTCCAAATCTTTTTCAATTTTCTGTTGTTATATAGTATGTAGTTATCGTGGATATACAATTTTTTTTCAGAAATTTGATCTACTTTATTTGGTTATGAAAATGGAGAACGATAAGTTATATTTTTAAAGCACATTGTGTATTACATCTACGCATAGTAAGAGTTAGACGGACGGATGTTCATTAATGAGATGAGACGCATAGTAAAGATATAAGAGATGCATTTTAAAGAGATAGTAGACGCATATTAAAGAGTTACGAGAAGCATATTAAAGAGACATGAGACGCATAATTAAAGAGATATGAGACGCATATTAAAGATATATGATAAGCATATCAAAGAGATTTGAGACGCATATTAAGGATATATGAGACGCATATTAAGTAGTTTTGCGAAATGATTTATTTTAATTCGTACTCAAACGTACGGAATCAAGAACTGAGATCCCGCACGTTGTATTTTAATAACTCACACATAATGGTGTTTTTGTATGCACATTAATTTATTTGAATTTATATTCTTTTTTTATAGTTGTTTTTAATAATAATTAATTTCCATGTTATTTTAGTATGCAAACGAACGCTCATTAATATATGAACTTAAGCAATGTGTAATGTAATTTTTTATTTCAACTTTTCATTTGTCACGAAAATTAACGCACATTAAAGTTTTTTTAAAAGCACGTTAAAGGTTAAGTGGACGCATATTAAGAATATAAATTGTATGAATTAATAAGTTGATTTTTAATATGCGTTCATGCAACATACAAGATGCATGAAAATATATATTAATGTGTTTCAATTATCTTACAAAGTAGTTTACATCAAGATTGAAATAATGTAAATTAATAGATCCTTTAACAATAAAAAATATTCATTATTTTTCGTACTTAATACCAGCCTTTTCCATATTTTTTACAGACAATTCATTGATTTCAGCAGTCAAAATTGCTGTAATGTATTTGACCCTGAGGTCTGCAATATCTGATGGTTTAATTTCACTGCTGTCAGTTTGAAAACCAATCACTCCACCCCAATGTATGTTTGCATGTGGCACATTGTAAGTACTCCACAATCACCTTTCTTCTCGGGGCCACTACATTGGATTAGCATTCTTTCAGGTGTAGCTTTTCTAAGTCTGTTTGCAGCACTGTATGAATTCCTTTCGTTCAAATATCTTACAAAGTAGTCTTTTTGCAAATAGATAGAAAAGCATTAAATACAGGAAAAACTAGATTTCATAAAATGTTTTATAATGTGTTAATTAGTACTCACCAAAAGAAATGGTATTTGACCATATTTGGCAATACCAGCAACATCAGCAGAAGAGCTGTCAAGTATGTGTATGCATGTATGATAGACATCCATATCAATGCATATGACATATATTTGATCAGCTGCAATCACTGGGAAAAAGAATTGCATTTTGTACACTTTTAGTTCAAAGAAATTATAAATACAAATGTAATTGAAGTATGTAGAATTTAATTTACCAAACGACACTTCATAGGGTTACCAGTAGTAATGTCAATGTCATTATTAACGCTTTCTCGAAACTTTTCATACAGCTGATCAGTACTGTATCCAGGCGGTTTATACACAATAGAAGATGCCTACAGGAGTATGATAATGTTGTTAGCATTGCAGTATGTGCTTCAAGACAGTTGTTAATGTGCATGAAATCATAAATCAATACTAAAATAACTTACAACTGGTGTCGTTGAGAAAAAGAATCATCTTTTGTTACAATACTTAAAGGTGTAGATTTTATTTAGAATTAAGCTCCAAGTGTCCAAAACACCTGCTTCCACATTTTCACCCTTTCTCAATGATCTCAACTCAATCATCAGTAAACGTTTGTCTCTATGTTTAAAAACAAATTCACACCTACAAAAATTTTCAGATATGAAGTAAAAAAATCAGTAATTAAATACACACGCACATTAAGCATTACATAGACGCACATTAAGCATTACATAGACGCACATTAAGCATTACATAGACGCTCATTAAGCATTACATAGACACACATTAAGAATTACATAGACGCACATTAAGCATTACATAGACGCACATTAAGCATTACATAGACGCACATTAAGCAGACATTTCAGGCATATTAAGTATAAAACTCACACACATCAATAACATTTAATAGCATACAGGAAACACTAACTTGTTAAGAAACTCATTTTACATATAGGAATTTGAAATGTAACTTACTTATTTGTATTATTGGCGGTATATACCCAGTTGTTGAGCATGATTTCATTCGGAGTGTGCGGTGCAGTGAAGTTCAGGTTCATTGTAAAGCATGGATAGTCCATCGAATAGATCTTTTTGATTTGGGCACAGTGTGTTTGTAGTCTCTCCTCAACAGGTGTTGATGCTTCTTTTTCAGCTTCTTTAACACTTGTCTTATTTGTATTCTGAGTGTTATGTGTTTCAGCATGTTCTTTATTTGGACTGTCAGCATTGTGCTCTTCGTCAAAAGACTTAAACTGGTCATTCTTGTTCCCATTCGAAGTATTCTGCTGAAGATCATCAACAACGTAGCAAGCAGCAATATTTAAAACATCATCTGAGATGTTGGTTTCTGTCTGTGCCTCCTTTGGATTTGAAGTGGAAACGGAGGTCACTGTAGCACTATCAGCATTGTTGCAAGTGGGGCTTGGGGTTGGTGTTTTTAAAAGGTTGAAACTAGGAATTTCATACAACTGTTCTTCCAAATATTCTTTCCTTTTTTGTATTGCAAGGTCGATTGCAATATATGTTTCTGGATCGCCCCAAAAGGAGTCTTGGCTGCTAAATGCTTCCCGCTCTTCCTGGGAGAGACATGATTGCATGCCTTGAACTACAGGACTGAGTGCCTTCATAGCCATTGAATGCAGGGTTTTTAGATTCTCATTGTTTTCAAACATGGCAGGTGAATTTTTTGAGTAGTCAATCAGGGTTACCATCTCACCAGTAAACCTCTGCATAGACTGTACATAACCAGTGTAGAATTCCTGTTGCAAGAATTAATATGCCTACAATTATGTCATAATGTGCGTGGAATAGGATCTTTAAATTTGCAAGCACATGAATTATTGTGTGTGTTATGGTAAAAGATAATGTGCTTTACAATTATACAGTAATATAAGTGAAAGTAGTTTGAATAAAAATAAACAAAAAGCGTCATAGAATGAAGAACACACCTTCACTCTTTCAAGTGGCACAGGTTGTACTTCAGTCTGTTGTTGACCATTGACAGTAGGAAAAGCTTCCACTTCCGGTTGATTAGTGCAATCAAATTCTTCTGAATACGTTTGAGTGGGCACAAACTGTGGATTACATTTATGAATTCTGCCTCTTCCAAAAGCCCCAGACTTAAACTCTTCCAACACTCGGTCTTTTAAATGTTTAGTTGTCCATCCTATTAAAGCTGGAATAGCTCTTTTAATAGGTCTATGGAATTGTAACAGAACACGATCAACATAGTGTACCTGAATACAAATGACAAATGTTAGCAAGAGAAGGTTCTATGTTTTGTATTTTAAATAGAACAAATACATATGTAAGACTTACAAGCATGAACAGGAGGGACCCAGGGTGGTCACAAGATCGCGGAGTGTCCCTTGTTAGCTGGCTAGAGAGCGTTGCCGCCACCCTCGGGAGCCGTAGGAGCATCGGGAGCTGGTTCAGTTCGTGGAGCTGTTGGAGCTAGACCTCCCGGAAGAGTCTTCGTGATGGCGTGTTCGCAGGCAGAGTCGGAGGGTCTGGTGGAGGAAGAGTTAGCAGGTAACCCTTGTTTTCGAGCCTATCCTTGTTTCCCGAGAGTGTTGTGTTCTTTGTTGCCTTGAGTGTTCTCTTGTGTTTCGTAGTTGTCTTTGTTTGGCAATCCTTGGCATGTTTTCCTTGTTAGTAATTCGTTGGATGCTTAGTATATACTCTTTTCTTGCTAAGTGCTTTCTTTAGTTGGCACCTCAATCTTTTTGTGGAGTAGCCATTTATCCTTGGAATAGCTTGTGTTTAGCCCAATTCTTCTTGGTTGTTCTTACAACAATTCCTTGTGAGCTTCTTGAATTTTCCAAGTATTCTTTGAATTTGGAAATAGCAAAATTCTTGCCAAAATTCTTCCTTGTGTATCCTAAAAATCAAGCCTAAAGTTTAATTGTAATCTTTGAGTTTTGAACCCTAACCTATTTCTTTTCTACCCAACTTCTAAACCACTTGAGCTAATTATCTTTCTTGAAACTTACCCAATTCTAATTCCTTTTAATCCATAATTTCCCTCTTTACCCAAAAATCCCCAAATTTAATCATCTTTTTCCCAATTTCTCCCAAATCCCTAAATCCCCAAAATTTCCTCCTCTTCTTCTTTTTCCTTCTTCCTACCCGTGAACCACCCTTAAACCCCATCCCCAACCCGTAGGTTCATCACCACCAACCCGTCGGCCCACCACCGTCGGACCACCGCCACCACCGCCGTCGCCGATCTGCTGTGCCGTATCGCCGAGAGCAGCGAGAGAGAGAGAGAGAGAGCTCGAGAGAGTGAGAAGTAGTGTGGGTGTGAAGTAGAAGTTGTGGGCCTTGTATGTTGAGCTTTGGATCATCTCCTACCATGCCTAGAAGGTCAAGTTTGGCTAGGAAAGCGGAGTGGGTGGATGCCCACTACCTTGTGCTTGAAGGTAAAGCTTTTGATCCGGAATCTTTTTCAAGTTCCTTGTTGGATTTGCTTAAGTTTCAACGTTTGTTGGATGGGTTTCTCGCCATAAGGGCCGAGACTTACCCGAGTTTGGTGAAAGAGTTTTACCGTCACATGGTTGTGACGAAGGAAGGAGACAGGCTTGAGATCACCTCTAAGGTGAGAGGTGTGAAAGTTGTGCTTTCTGAGAAGAGGTTGGCTCAGTTGTTGAGTTTGTCTGCTACCGGTGTAGCTCAGTACAGTGGCCATTCTTGGATTAGTATGGATACCATGGGGTACCGTGACTATTTGAGCTACTTGCTAGGCCGTACGAGTGGTTTCACTCAAGCCTCTAGGTCGGAAAAGAAGTGGTTGTCTGCTGAGCAAAAGATCTTGGTGATGTTGGTGTCAGATTGTTTGTTGCCTAATAACAACAAGAGCAGTTTGTTGGGTAAGTTGGAGTGCACCTTTGCTTTCTGTCTGAAGAACATGGTTAAGTTCAACCTGCCTGCTTTGATGTTGCAACACATGGTGTTTTGCCAGGATCACAATCGGAAGAGTTTGCCTTATGGGATGGTGCTGAGCTGGATCTTGGTTAAGAAGGGTGTTAGTGTGGATGGTTGTCTCCCGAAGGCTGTGGGAAAGATGGTGCTGGATGCCGCCAATCTCCGGAGTTGTAATCTGTTTCAGTTGGTTGATGGTGAGTACATCACGCTCGAAGAGGTTGCAAGGAAAGCACCTGATGAGCGGGCAGAGTTAGCTGCCGAGCTTGGAATCCCTGCCGGGAAGTTGAGCCTCGCAGTTCAGAGTTTGGGCGGTGGCGAAGAAGTTGAAGAGGAAGTAGAAGCACCAGAGGCCGCCGAAGCTGAAGAAAGTGATTCAGACAATGAGGAAAACCGGAGAAGGAGTGAAGCTCGCACGAAGAGAAGGCATGATGCCAGGGCGCATGAGGAGCGCGTTGTCACCTTGCTTCGTCAGCAGAACAGCATGATCGCCGAGGGTTTCGCGTTTATGAAGGCGCAGTTTGTCGCAGTGCATCAGAGGTTGGATCAGTTTGAAGCTCGTCGCAGTTTGTCGCAGTGCATCTAGCCGTAGAGACGAAGATGAAGAGGAAGAATCTGAAAATGCCGAGGAGTCGGAGAGCGAAGAGTTCTAGCTTGTGCTGTGGTTGTTCCGTTCTCCTTGTTCCTTTGTTGTTTTCTTCTTAGCCGTTGTTAGCTTAGTGTTAGGTTGTTGTTTGCTTTGCGTGCTTGTTTGTTTTGCTTGTTGTTTTGTTGTTTAGCTAGCTTAGTAAGTTGGCGTTTGGAGTTAGTTGTTTGGTTCTTGTTTGTTGTCTAGAAGTTGGTGGTTGTGTTGAGGTTAGAGTTTGTGATGCTCAATCTATCCGTTTGTTTTGCTCTTGACCAATCCTTGAATTCGAAATTCCTTCTTCTTTGCTTTGGAACCCTTGTGAGTACTTTTGGAGTTTTTGACCAAAAGGATTATTTTTGAACTTCTTGTCACAATTTCGTTTCCTTGTTACCATTCGCTTTTAATTCGTCGTACCCAAGCTTCGGGGACGAAGCTTCTTTGAAGGGGGAGAGGATGTGACACCCCAAAAATCCACATTTCAATCCATGAATTAATTGAGTAATTAATTCGAATTCTTTTGAGGAATTGATTCCTAAAATCCTGATTTTTAATACTCAAGGACTAGAATTTGACTAGTCAATCTTTAAGTTGTGTTGTACCTTGTGCTTTGAGAGGAGTTCCCCTGTTCCTTACACTTTCTAAAGCTTAGTAAGGGTATCCTTGTCTTTTCATCAAGAGTTAGTATTGTAACCTAAACCTAGAAGACTTCTTCATTTCATTCCTTACAATCCTTAGAAAATATCTCCATCTTCTCTCTAGAAAAGAAGAGTAGCTTATTCTTCAAGCCAAGTTGAGACCCTTGTCAAGATTCCAAGTTTTGCTTCCAAGATTCAACCTTTCACCTATTTGGGCATCTAGGAGGGTAAGATCTAAGCTTGTCTAGTCTTTTTGGCTCCATCTTAGTTGTCTTTTTCTTAAAGGTAGTCTTTTTGGCCCCTACCCGTCACCCACCCGCAGGTACATAGGAATGTGGGTGGTGTACCCGGGGGCAGAACCACGGGTAGGGGCCTACCGTGGGTCCACCCGCGGGGAACACAGTGGAGTTGGAGTGGGATTTGTTCCCCGTGATTCGGTTGTCTCGGTATTTGATCTTTTGACTTCCCGTTGTTCTTTTGTGGAACTATTTGAGCGTCTTCTTGATGTTTCGTAGGTCTAGAACTATATGGTAGGTGTCCATGTAGGCTCTTTGGTGTCTTGAATCGTGCTAAGTGTTCAACATTGTGCTTCGTTGAACCAAGAGGTGCCTTGTGTGTTCCTCGGAACTACCTTGAGTTTCCCCGTTGTTAAGCATGCTAGTTTGTTGTCTTAATGCTAGCGTGTGTGTTGTTCGTACCTTTCGTGTGGTTGATGTTAACTTGTGTTATACATCGTTGTTGTCGTTGGGTGGTGACCCATTCCTTGATTGAGTATGTTTCATACCTTCGTTGTAATCCGTTGCTTGACTCGTGTGAGTTGTTGTGCGTGTGTGGCTTTACCTGGATTGCACGATTAGTGGTATGGGACGCTAGTCACCAAGGTATTGCAGCGGTCCTCGTGGTTGCCATGACGTGATTATGGAGCTGTGTTCCTTCGAGAAAGGTTCACGTGATTGGGGGATAACATGTGTTATCCGGGCATGTGTGCCATGTGTGTGTACGGTACCTCGTGTACTATGAAATTGATGGTCTTATAGGCGGGTTGTTGGTGGGGGACGACGGTCCCGGCGGAATAAGGTTGGACTTGGCTGTACAGGGGTCCTGGAGGTAATGGTGGAAGAAGGTATAAGGTTGGGGGTAGCCATAAGGTTGGAACAGGGCATAAGGAAGGCATATCAACTCGTGATGGGTGATGTCGCGAGGGCTTGTGTAGCCATTGTGGTGAGTTCTCTTTCTTGTGACGTGTGTAGTCACAAGGGCATGTGTTGCCATGGGTGAGTTGTATTTCCTTCGTGTTGTGGTAACCTTTGTGGTTTGGGATGTGTTCCTGGTGTTATCTTTGAGAGTGATGAGTCTTGTGTTGTCTATCGATCTTGGCTTTTAACTTATATACTTATGTATTCCGTTTCAAAAATGGTTTTCTATCTTATAACTACCTATATATGATACTTAACGGTATTGGTGGGTTACCAACATTATCCCTGACCGGACGTCGTCCCATGTTTATCTTTGTATCTTTCAGGTGATGTTTAGACGAGCGCGATGTCTAGAGCCTGGTAGCTTAGCACCTTTATCTTGTGGTTTTTGTGGCCTGTGCGCCCAGTGTAGTTAGATTGATGTTTTGGGATAGTTTTATACACTTGCAGATTGTTCGCCGTAGCGTTTACCGGGTTTGGTAGACGTGGCATAACACCCCGTTGGATTTCTTTTTATCCAATTTCCGTTTTTATCTTCCGTTGTGCTAGTTTTGTTGTTTAATCTGCATGTGTTAGGGCTTTTATTGGGCTTTGTTTGGGGGGTGTTACACACACACACACACACACACACACACACACACACACACACACACACACACACACACACACACACACACATATATATATATATATATATATATATATATATGTTGTAATGTTGTTGTGTTGTTTGTGCCCGTTGGCCATTAGCTCCAAATCGGTGAATTATAGGATTGGATCAATATAGATAAACACAAATGTACAAGACAAAGAGGAGTAGAACAAGATACAAGGAGAGTCATTCCATTGCACAAGCCAATTCAATACAATGTTACAATAAGCATATATAATCTACAAATAATAATGACGATACTAATGATGACCGTTATAACAGTTATGTATTGAATGCCCATAATGTCCACCATAATAATATATTTATAACACTCCCCCTTGGACATTATTTATCAACGACCTTGCCTCATTAAAAACTTGCTAGAAAAATCCAGTGGGAAAAACCTAGACAAGAAAAGAGTACAAGGTATATGGATATTATACATTTGAATACCTTAGCTTCATGCCTCGTTAAAAACTTCACTAGGAAAATCACGTGGGAAAAACCTAGTTGAAGAAAAGAGTACATGATATTTGTAAACTCATATATTGTTCTGATTGCCTCGTTAAAAACCTTAACTTAAGAAAACCTCGTGGGAAAAACTTAGTTAAGGGGAAAAAGAGCACAACCATAAGCCTTCAAGGTATAATCTTCAGGATATTTGGGGTTTGTTTATTTAAGTATTTATATACAAATCCCCCATTAATATATCATACTCATACCTCGTTAAAAACCACATAGTATGTATATGCTGCAAAGAGTACAACTATTAGTCTTTTTAAGACCCAATCTACAAGATTGACTCGAGTGAATGTACTTCCTGTCTCCCCCTGAAGATAACAATCTTCAAATTCTATATTGCCTGTAAAATCATTGTTTTTAAGGGGTGTAGAGAAGGGAGATGGTACAATCTTCAAGATTGTCATTAGAATTTATCATATTTTCTCATGATCATCTGGACCAATAAAATTTTTATAGTTTATATTTTGTTGCTCCCCCTAAATATAATAATTTTTCTTTACCTACACATATCAATCTTATGGATATTTTGTAGGTATACATTTGCTAACTTGTCACTGGAGCAAACCTTCTGAACAAATATTTTATCACTCTTATGGAGTTCATGTATGTGGATCAATGTATTTTATATCATGAAAGACTATATACGTTTTTATCTGTAACAAGTATGATGACTTCATGCCAAAAAGCATCAATACGAGTATTTTTACCTTGATTTGCTATTCGTTATCTTATCTCATAACTTAACATCATCAAGCTCTTTATATATTTCATTGATGTTTACACCATAAATATTGACTGAGATAATGAATAAGTCCATTATTAACTCTTTATTGAGAACATAATGGTACATATTATTCCTTCTATATGAGGATAATAACCCCATTCGCAACTCTTTAAAAAGTAAATAATGACATTTAAATAAATCCTCATTTTGGGAATTATAAATCCATTAGGGATTTTTCAAGATAAACTAGAGGATATATTTAGGATATTTTGAGGAAACGATATTTGAGTTTCCCAATCACATATAACATTACTAGGCATGTTTATTTTAATATATTTTCATACTTTGCTCTGGGGGAAAATACCTTTAGTCATCAATCTATTGACTATAAGAAATATGTAACTTACTAACTTTTAAACTTCTTATTTTGTGATTTTCATTCATCATATTTTGAGAAAATCCATTAATGATTTTAAACAATAAGAATATAACGGATACAATAATGGCATTTGGCATGCTTAATTACCGGACCGTTACGTCCGTTACATAATAATGGCCACTAAGTATATATATATTTATAACACTCCCCCTTGGACATTATTTGTCCACAGTCTTGCCTCGTTAAAAACTTGCTAGGAAAACCCGGTGGGAAAAACCTAGACAAGAAAAGAGTACAATAGAAAATATATTCATGCCTCATTAAAACTTCACTAGGAAAACCACGTGGAAAAAAAAATAGTTGAAGAAAAGAGTACATGATATATGTAAAAAACATATATTGTATTTGGTCGCCTCATTAAAAACTTAACTTAAGAAAACCCTATGGGAAAAACTTAGTTAAGGGAAAAAGAGTACAACCATAAGCCTTCAGGGCACAAACCGCATAATCTTCAGGATTTTGGGTTTGTCCTTTTAAGCAATTATTTTGCAACTTTTCCTCATTGTCATTACTATATCATACTCATGCCTTGTTAAAAACCACACTAGAAAACTCAATGGGAGAAAACTAGTGAGGAAAAAGAGTACATGATATTTATGTATT
>NW_017618972.1:5000-7500 GCF_001879475.1 Ipomoea nil | reverse complement strand
GAACGAGGGTGCCGAGGTTGCGGAATTATGCGGTACGAGGGTGCCGAGGTTGCGGACTTATGCGGTACGAGGGTGCCCAAGTTGCGGAATTATGCGGTACGAGGGTGCCGAGGTTGCGGACTTATGCGGTACGAGGGTGCCCAAGTTGCGGACTTATGCGGAACGAGGGTGCCGAGGTTGCGGACTTATGCGGTACGAGGGTGCCCAAGTTGCGGACTTATGCGGAACGAGGGTGCCGAGGTTGCGGACTTATGCGGTACGAGGGTGCCCAAGTTGCGGACTTATGCGGAACGAGGGTGCCGAGGTTGCGGAATTATGCGGTACGAGGGTGCCCAAGTTGCGGACTTATGCGGAACGAGGGTGCCGAGGTTGCGGAATTATGCGGTACGAGGGTGCCCAAGTTGCGGAATTATGCGGTACGAGGGTGCCCAAGTTGCGGAAAGTTGCGGCACGAGAGTGCCCAAGTTGCGGAAAGTTGCGGTACGAGGGTGCCCAAGTTGCGGACTTATGCGGAACGGGGGTGCCGAGGTTGCGGAAAGTTGCGGTACGAGGGTGCCTAAGTTGCGGATAGTTGCGGTACGAGAGTGCCCAAGTTGCGGAAAGTTGCGGTACGAGGGTGCCCAAGTTGCGGAAAGTTGCGGTACGGGGGTGCCCAAGTTGCGGAAAGTTGCGGTACGAGGGTGCCCAAGTTGCGGACTTATGCGGAACGGGGGTGCCGAGGTTGCGGAAAGTTGCGGTACGAGGGTGCCCAAGTTGCGGAATTATGCGGTACGAGGGTGCCGAGGTTGCGGACTTATGCGGTACGAGGGTGCCCAAGTTGCGGAAAGTTGCGGTACGGGTGTGCCGAGGTTGCGGAAAGTTGCGGAACGGGGTGGCCGAGGTTGCGGAAAGTTGCGGTACGGGGGGTGCCGAGGTTGCGGAAAGTTGCGGTACGGGTGTGCCGAGGTTGCGGAAAGTTGCGGAACGGGGTGGCCGAGGTTGCGGAAAGTTGCGGAACGGGGTGGCCGAGGTTGCGGAAAGTTGCGGAACGGGGTGGCCGAGGTTGCGGAAAGTTGCGGAACGGGGTGGCCGAGGTTGCGGAAAGTTGCGGAACGGGGTGGCCGAGGTTGCGGAAAGTTGCGGTACGGGTGTGCCGAGGTTGCGGACTTATGCGGAACGCGGTCGCCCAAGTTGCGGACTTATGCGGAACGAGGGCGCCCAAAGTGCGCACAGTTGCGGACGGATGCGGAAAATCTCACGCAACAGAGGTTTACCCGCCTGCCGCCCCAGTACTTTTACGACGGTTGTGTGTTATGCCTTGGCCTATGTCGTTTTACGTCGTTCTCGTGCCAAAATGGAATATACATTTGTTTTAGAGCTTATTGTACTACTTAATTAGTGAGGCAAACGAAATGCCATATATTCCTCTCACATTCCCAACAATCCCAAGTACTTGGCTAAGTCAGACAAGGAACTTTGCGGACAGCTGGGCATAAATTTGGACATCGTCGTTTTCAATGAAATAATCATCCAAACGCTTTGAAATTTACCAAGCATTGTTAAAATGCTCTAAACTAAAGGACCATGCAATAACATTTGAAAAAAAATGCACGGAACCACCCGAAATGACCGTGTGATTTACGGGACAAACCGTGTCTACTGCTGTCACTGGGGTTTTTTTTTTTTTAACTACTATAGGGGGGGTATGGTAGTTGAGGTGCCGGTCGACTTTTTTCGGAACGTGTTGGGACGGGCCCCCCTCGTCCCGTAGGCCTCGTACGAGTGTTCCCGCCGCTCGTACGTATTATTGGGGACCGGCATAGACCCATCGGAGTCGCAAGGCGGGGCGGCGCACCGGACGGAGACGGACATGCAAAAAAACATCATTGGCACGTGAATTCGGTCAATCGAGCAAACGTGAATCTGCAATATACCGTCAGTAGGTTGTGAGTTGCCGAGGCACGTGTCCAATCGTCTAGTAAGCTGTTCGTTAACGAATTACGGTGCGCCGTAGGGGCGGAGGGCGGGCGTTCGCAATGAACCCGCCCAGCGTAGCGCAGTGCAGCGTACGTGTCGTCGGGCGTGGGGGTTGACCGACCTCGCAAGAGGATAGAAGTATTGTATTGCTCGAGGCCTTTCATTCCTCGAGGGCTTCCTCCATAGCACTCGTTCGACGACACGTCCGAATCTGACCGAGACGGACATGCAAAAAAACGGCCGTGGAACAAGTTGGGCAAAAAAACAACCGTGAATCTGCAATATACCGTCAGTGGGCTTGTAAGTTACCGACACCAGTGTCCACCCGTCTAGTAAGCTCTCCGTTAAAGGATGATTGTGCGCTCGCTACGAATCTGCCCAAGCGCAACGGGCGTTGTCTTAGCGTCGGACTTGGGGGCTGACCCACCTCGCAAGAGGTATGGTGTTGTATTGATCGAGGACTTTCACTCCTCGAGGTCTTCCTCCACCCGATGGCGCGACGGACTCACAACCAATGCGTACGGCGAGATGGAAATTCGGTAGT
>NW_017618971.1:10000-12230 GCF_001879475.1 Ipomoea nil | reverse complement strand
GTAATTCGTTAACGAACAGCTTACTAGACGATTGGACACGTGCCTCGGCAACTCACAACCTACTGACGGTATATTGCAGATTCACGTTTGCTCGATTGACCGAATTCACGTGCCAATGATGTTTTTTTTGCATGTCCGTCTCCGTCCGGTGCGCCGCCCCGCCTTGCGACTCCGATGGTCTATGCCGTCCCCAATAATACGTACGAGCGGCGGGAACACTCGTACGAGGCCTACGGGACGAGGGGGGCCCGTCCCAACACGTTCCGAAAAAAGTCGACCGGCACCTCAACTACCATACCCCCCCTATAGTAGTTAAAAAAAAAAAAACCCCAGTGACAGCAGTAGACACGGTTTGTCCGTAAATCACACGGTCATTTCGGGTGGTTCCGTGCATTTTTTTTCAAATGTTATTGCATGGTCCTTTAGTTTAGAGCATTTTAACAATGCTTGGTAAATTTCAAAGCGTTTGGATGATTATTTCATTGAAAACGACGATGTCCAAATTTATGCCCAGCTGTCCGCAAAGTTCCTTGTCTGACTTAGCCAAGTACTTGGGATTGTTGGGAATGTGAGAGGAATATATGGCATATCGTTTGCCTCACTAATTAAATAGTACAATAAGCTCTAAAACAAATGTATATGCCATTTTGGCACGAGAACGACGTAAAACGACATAGGCCAAGGCATAACACAGAACCGTCGTAAAAGTACTGGGGTGGCAGGCGGGTAAACCTCTGTTGCGTGATATTTTCCGCATCCGTCCGCAACTGTGCGCAATTTGGGCGCCCTCGTTCCGCATAAGTCCGCAACCTCGGCACCCTCGTTCCGCATAAGTCCGCAACCTCGGCACCCCCGTTCCGCATAAGTCCGCAACTTGGGCACCCTCGTACCGCAACTTTCCGCAACCTCGGCACCCTCGTACCGCAACTTTCCGCAACCTCGGCACCCTCGTACCGCAACTTTCCGCAACCTCAGCACACCCGTACCGCAACTTTCCGCAACCTCGGCACACCCGTTCCGCATAAGTCCGCAACCTCGGCACCCCCGTACCGCAATTTTCCGCAACTTGGGCACTCTCGTACCGCATAGTCCGCAACTTGGGCACCCTCGTACCGCAACTTTCCGCAACCTCGGCACCCCGTACCGCAATTTTCCGCAACCTCGGCCACCCGTACCGCAACTTTCCGCAACCTCGGCCCACCCGTACCGCAACTTTCCGCAACCTCGGCACCCCCGTACCGCAATTTTCCGCAACGTCGGCCCACCCGTACCGCAATTTTCCGCAACGTCGGCCCACCCGTACCGCAACTTTCCGCAACCTCGGCACCCCCGTACCGCAACTTTCCGCAACCTCGGCACCCCCGTACCGCAACTTTCCGCAACCTCGGCCCACCCGTACCGCAACTTTCCGCAACCTCGGCACACCCGTACCGCAACTTTCCGCAACCTCGGCACACCCGTACCGCAACTTTCCGCAACCTCGGCACCCTCGTACCGCATAAGTCCGCAACCTCGGCACCCTCGTACCGCATAAGTCCGCAACCTCGGCACCCTCGTACCGCATAAGTCCGCAACCTCGGCACCCTCGTACCGCATAAGTCCGCAACCTCGGCACCCTTGTACCGCATAAGTCCGCAACCTCGGCACCCTCGTTCCGCATAAGTCCGCAACTTGGGCACCCTCGTACCGCAACTTTCCGCAACTTGGGCACTCTCGTACCGCAACTTTCCGCAACTTGGGCACTCTCGTACCGCAACTTTCCGCAACTTGGGCACCCTCGTACCGCAACTTTCCGCAACTTGGGCACCCTCGTACCGCATAATTCCGCAACCTCGGCACCCTCGTTCCGCATAAGTCCGCAACCTCGGCACCCTCGTACCGCATAATTCCGCAACCTCGGCACCCTCGTACCGCATGAGTCCGCAACTTAGGCACCAACGTTGCGCATAAGCCCGCAACTTAGGCACCCTCGTTCCGCATAAGTCCGCAACTTAGGCACCCTCGTACCCCATAAGTCCGCAACTTGGGCACACTCGTTCCGCATGAGCCCGCAACGTAGGCACACTCGTTCCGCACAAGTCCGGCACTTAGGCACACTCGTTCCGCATGAGTCCGCAACTTAGGCACGCTCGTACCCCATAAGTCCGCAACTTGGGCACACTCGTTCCGCATGAGCCCGCAACGTAGGCACACTCGTTCCGCACAAGTCCGGCACTTAGGCACACTCGTT
>NW_017618970.1:15000-16086 GCF_001879475.1 Ipomoea nil | reverse complement strand
AAGTTGCGGTACGAGGGTGCCCAAGTTGCGGACTTATGCGGAACGAGGGTGCCGAGGTTGCGGACTTATGCGGTACAAGGGTGCCGAGGTTGCGGACTTATGCGGTACGAGGGTGCGAGGTTGCGGACTTATGCGGTACGAGGGTGCCGAGGTTGCGGAATGCGTACGAGGGTGCGAGGTTGCGGACTTATGCGGTACGAGTGCCGAGGTGCGGGTTGTATGCGGAAAGTGCGGTGTGCCGAGGTTGCGGACGAGGTTGCGGAAAGTTGCGTACGGGGTGGGCCGAGGTGCGGAAAGTTGCAGTACGGGTGTGCCGAGGTTGCGGAAAGTTGCGGGGGCCGACGTTGCGGAAAAGTTGCGGTACGGGGTGCCGAGGTTGCGGAAAGTTGCGGTACGGGTGGCGAGGTTGCGGAAATTGCGGTACGGGTGGGCGACGGTTGCGGAAAATTGCGGTACGGGGGTGCCGAGGTTGCGGAAAGTTGCGGTACGGGTGGGCCGAGGTTGCGGAAAGTTGCGGTACGGGTGGGCCGAGGTTGCGGAAAATTGCGGTACGGGGGTGCCGAGGTTGCGGAAAGTTGCGGTACGAGGGTGCCCAAGTTGCGGACTTATGCGGTACGAGAGTGCCCAAGTTGCGGAAATTGCGGTACGGGGGTGCCGAGGTTGCGGACTTATGCGGAACGGGTGTGCCGAGGTTGCGGAAAGTTGCGGTACGAGGGTGCCGGAGGTTGCGGAAAGTTGCGGTACGAGGGTGCCGAGGTTGCGGAAAGTTGCGGTACGAGGGTGCCCAAGTTGCGGACTTATGCGGAACGGGGGGTGCCGAGGTTGCGGACTTATGCGGAACGAGGGTGCCGAGGTTGCGGACTTATGCGGAACGAGGGCGCCCAAATTGCGCACAGTTGCGGACGGATGCGGAAAATATCACGCAACAGAGGTTTACCCGCCTGCCACCCCAGTACTTTTACGACGGTTCTGTGTTATGCCTTGGCCTATGTCGTTTTACGTCGTTCTCGTGCCAAAATGGCATATACATTTGTTTTAGAGCTTATTGTACTATTTAATTAGTGAGGCAAACGATATGCCATATAT